>NW_024395824.1:14199330-14236582 GCF_016617805.1 Bactrocera tryoni | reverse complement strand
CGACTACGCTGGCTAGGTCATATTGTCCGAATGGACGAAAACACTCCAGCTCTGAAAGTAAGCGCTGTTGTTAAGTCGGTTATAATCGCGTAAGCGGTGTCTACGCCAGTAAAGAAGAAGATTCCTACTGGGAAAACCACGTTAAAAAAATCGCCGTGTACACTACCTCAGAGGTGGTGCGGAAATGTGTGCATATAGTCGAAAATCGACTAGCCTGCGGTCTAAAGTCACGATATCTCGAAAGCGAATCTTTGTTGAGGAAAAAGTGTTGAGATCTTTTTTTGTAGACAATGCATTTTTCGGTAGCTCTCATCGCTTCAGAGATATACGCAAAAAACGCAAATTTGTCACCTTAGACCTCGAATAAAAAACAACGCACAAGTGGGATCGATGGGGACTTTTGACGTGTCTTTTGTAATGACGGATCCAAGGCCTGCACAAAAATCCAGCTAGTTGGAAATTAATGCAAACTGGAATGTCTATTTTGACTGGACGATTTCTTTGTCACTGTGCATCGACTACCAGATTTATGCGTTTCAAAACGTTATGCAATGTAACAAATATGTAGAATAAAAAGCTGTTATAATCTTTGACTGGTTGCTTATTTTTTATACTATTGCAACCTGTTGCTATAGAGTACAATAGTTTTGTTCACCTAACGGTTATAAGTATCACCTATAACTAAGCGAGATAGATCAGACAGATAATGTAAAAACATAGAGAAGGTGCAGGTTCGATATCGAACATTTGTTAGAATTGAAGTACGGAATTCACCTCACAACCAGAGAATTCACTCTGTGAAATGTTAACATTTTTAACAGTTCGCTCACATACTTAACCAGAGAATATGAAGAGAAATAAATATATGTATTTACGGCATATGATGACATAGCATGTATGCCCAACCAGAGAATATGAAGAAAAATAAGGTCTTTTATGTTCCATTTTTAACAGCGAAAAAAGTGTACAAATGCAACTCTCTCACACAGAGAGCATAAAGACATTTCTTGTTCTCTGTCTCACATACCCATGAATATGAAGAGACATAAATATATGTATGCATCAGAGAACTGCAACGAGTAATAAATTTTTGTTTATACTTAAGTACTGATCCGTTAGTCTGTCTGATTATGTCAGTTCAGTTCATGTACATGAAGCGCACTGTTTGTCTTCAAATCAGCGATAGAGAACAACTTTGAATCAGTAGCGATCAGCTTATACCTGATTTGTTTATGAACGTTCGTATCAGCAGAAAATACCCGAAGTGATGCAAACTCATGCTTCAATGTTTGAAATGATCGACAGAGTTTGGTTTGGATATCATCCCCTTAACACTGATTTACTAGTGCACTTTTTGTTCTATTCAAATACATCTGTTTGTATGTATATATGTACATATGTTATATATATAATGGACATTCCATCGAGTACATACATACAACAAATGCATGTATATATGTATGTACGTTCCCGGTGGAATTTCCATTGTTTACACTTCGAAAATTTGTAACATGCGCTTATTTTCAAAGCTGATACATTTTTTGCCACACATGATTGAAATCACTCTAGCATAAAATTTTTGTTGTTTTCTGTATTCGTAGATTACCCATAGATTTACACGTAGATTTACTTATAGTTTACCCAAAGTTTCACTTCAATTCAAACAATTGTCGCAACGCTATGAACTGACATGATACGATTGCAACCGAAGCCAGCCAACCGCTTACACGATCGTGATTGCCGAAGAACAGATTGTTCGTGTTGCATCAGGTCAGTTGACGCTGGCGGCTACACGAATTGATTAACAATATTGTCTATGCTGAACTGAATTCATTTGATTGTGGTTTTGGCACGACTGTTGGTTCTGATTTTATCATACTCGTTGCAGCTCTCTGGTATGCATGCCCTTGATGATACTCACAACTTGAGAATATTGAAGAAAAATAATTTCTTTGATATTCCATAGGAAACATGTTCCATGACGTAGAACTTTTATTTATTGTTTTATGTTAATTTAATCTTATTTTATAACTAGCTGACCCGGCGAACTTCGCACCGCCTAATTATTGGAGGCAAATTTAGTAAGTCACAAACACACGACACAATACTTTTTTAATTTTATTGAAATTTGCTGCTTTTAGATTTTTAGGAATATTAAAGAAGTATAGTATAGATGCACAGCAAAGAGACGTTAACATTTCAAGTGACATTTTACCATAGACAACTTTTTTTGAGTGAATACCGGCAAATATTTACACTATAACTATCAAACTACATCTGTCATCGAGAAAATAAAAAATTCAAACAACTATAATATAGTTATAGTGAAGCTATATGTATATCCCTCAACTCCTTAAAATGCATTGTCCGTTTTGTAAAAAGTGGATGGAACGGCAGAAAAAAAATAATAACTGTCCAGATTGTATTAAATTATTATTAAGATGCGACGAATGCTACAACATAATCGCTGTTACCTTCAGATTTTGTACCAAGTGTGGTAAGAAGGTAGAACGAATAATACGCCTGAACAGGGCAAAAGTACAAAAAATATATTAAAGCAAAAGCTGCTATCTAAACCAAAACACGTTTCTACAATGCCATCTTCATCATCTGAGGAGACATTCTGTGAATTAAATTTATCGGCCGAAGACATACAGGACATTCAAGTTATTGAAGACAGCCAAAAGCCCAACATCAAGAATGTTCTGGTAGATATTGATGTTATTGAAGACAGCCAACAGCTCAACATTGATAATGTTCTGATCGAATCAGATTTGTCCGAGTCGCCTAGTACTTCCACCATATTATCATGTCCTGGCGAGCCAAGTGGTTCCCAAGTAGATGGAGCCAAGTTGATGGAAATAAAGAGTTACAAATACACGTTGACATTAAGGATCCAAATGCACATATTATATACATATTAAGTCATTTATTTATATTTATACACTTCATATACAAAAATTTAAAATTTTCTTGGATGTGCTCGTTTCTGGACTGTTAGAACATGATAAACAAATCTTTGCTTAAATTAAATACAACAGTTATGATCATATACAGTAAATTAATATAGTGCTTTCTGGTAAACAATATTTTTAATTTTTTTTTGCGGTGCGTAAATAAATAAGGATGTTGGTTTTCCGACACGCGAACACGCAACGTATAATTGTCCATGTGCGAAACAGGGAAACTCTCGGAAGTTTATTCCGCAAACTTGCAACGATTAGCCTTGCGATTTATTTATGGTCATCGCAAACGCCAGACGCACGGGAAATTGCAACCTCTTAAAATCAAATGGCAAATCCGTTGGAATCATAGGTATTCGTGGGATTAAGACATCCTCTCCCATGTATTTTCCTTTGATTATTTTAGCTTCGATGATGTTATTCATGAGTTTCTTCACAACCAATCTCGTTCCATTGCAAAGTCGAGGTTGATTAATAGTACGCAGCATAATGACAACTGACCCAACTTTTAATTTCAAATTGTATAGTGGTAGTCCAGGCAAGTTCAATGAATTTAAAAATTCTGTAGGATAGTTGACTACGTCATCCTGGTTTGTGGCCGTGTCAACTGATTTGTACGTAAACAACTCTCCTGGAAGGAAAATCTGAATGGTAGCATTGAGATCATCGACATCTTTGCTTTTTGCTGCCAATATTGCTCGTTCACTTAGCCAATCGTGGTTATTATATTGTTGTTTAATGTCCGGAAAAACACGCTGAATAAGCTCCTTTTTCGATTCTGTGAAGTGACAGAAATCTGTGGGAAAAGTCATTAATCCGGTCGAGCTGTCAACTGCGACCTTACCATTGCCAATATCCAGCAACTGCTTCGAAAACACAGTCGCAGTTTGATCTTGTTGCAAAAACACTCGCATGTTAGTAGTTAATTGTAGTGTCTTTACGTGCCGCCACAAATTTGATGATTTTAGACATGCGTTTATTTCGTCAGCAACAGTCGATCGAAAATCACCTGACAACAGTATCATAGCTCCACCAAAAATGTTTTGGTTATCACGTAAAGCTTTTAACGTCCTATCTAGTGCCTTCAGCGACCTCTTGTGGGCCATTGTGCATTCGTCCCAAATTATCAATTTGCATACTTGGAGAGTCTTCGCCATTGCGCTATTTTTGGCAATGTTGCAAACTGGCGTTTCGTTGATATGCATGTTTAATGGTAATTTTAAGGCTGAATGTGCAGTTCGTCCGCCTTCTAATAAAGTTGCTGCTATTCCAGATGAAGCCAACGCTAGGGCTTCCTCATTTTGCGATCGGATCTTTGATAATAGCAATGAAATTAGGAACGTCTTCCCAGTACCCCCAGGAGAATCAAGAAAGTAAATCCCCCCAGACCCACTGTATACAGCTTGTGTTAAACGATCGTACGCAATCCTTTGTTCTTCGTTCAATTGCGGAACAGTTGTGCGAACTGCTTCGGTCATCGCTTGAGTATCGTACTGGAGTTCTCTTTGCAACTCATGGTTTAATGCATCTTGCATAGCACGATTGGGTGCTGTCAGGCCCAAACACGACAATACTTTATTTGCCATCAACAAACACATATCTTCTATTATGATCAATGTGTCATTGTAAACCTCTGCCGTAATTTCCAATGTAGGATTCAAAGTTTCACAACGCACGCGATGCAACGCATCCTCAGACATGTCATCCCTATATTTCATCCACAAATCATTCGGATTTGAGGGGAAACATGTCAATATTATAATCGCAAACAGTGTGCGAATTTGATGCGGCGATGAAGATATCACGGAATCCTTGAGCGTATCATCCCAATGCGAATCATTTTCAAGCAACCGTAATAATTACACGCCTGACGGTAAGTCGCACACAGATGTCCATCAACTGTTCGCAATTGTTGAAAAGATGTCGGACCAGGAACATTCACCAATAACAATCTAAGATAATAACATTCATCGTTATTAGGATGTACTGTATATATACGGCCTATAGAATATGTGGCAAATACATTTTCATATCCTTCAAGTGGTGTTCCTTGTTTACGACGCTGAAAAGACTTTGATGATGCGTTCCATGTGTAGTAGCGCGGCATATCAGCATACAGTAAAGTGCGAGCGAATTGATCAGTTGCACAAATTGAGAAGAAACCTGTCAATGTGGTCACAGGTGGACGTGCCGCTCTATCCACAGCATTGTTTGGGTTGAAAATCATTCGTTGTCCATTTCCCAAATGAACTGCCAAATGGAATACAGTGGGATGTCTTTCATGAATTGCAAACGAAAATATGCGCCAAATAGCCTCATTGCTGCTTACACAGCGACCCATCTGATAGTAAGACACTTCATCATTAGTGTTTGTTACTGCGAAGATGGCCATGTCGCTACCTTTGTTAACATATTTACATATGTACTTTATGGATTTCTCAGAGTTACAAAATTCCACTTTGATGTGAGCTTCTAAAGTTTTGGTCAATATGGGCGAGAACGGCACAATCCAACGATTGTCTACATGAAAATCTTGTCCTTTTATCTTGACACCTACAGATCGTCCACCGTCCTCAACTGATCGCCGACGATACAATGGGTAACCATCGATTCCCGAGATGGTTTCAGCAAGCAAGTTTCTCGGGTACCGTTTGGAGCACTTGCCGTCGATCATACAGGGTGAGCTGTTGTTGAAAACTCCGCAAGGTCCATGTATCATGTGTTTAGTTACTATCGTATGCAATTTTGGGTCAACCGTTTCATCAGGAATTTCGGCTGAAATAATGGAATCAATTTCTTCTGACCTCATTTTGTCAACCAACCAGACTAATATATGAGCATGTGGCAAACCACGCTTTTGCCACTCAACAGAGTACATCCAACAACGTACTTGACCATACACACGATGCTTTGTAATGAAATTCATTAAAGATTTTAATTTTTGCTTGTAAACTCTGGCTGTGATGTCATGCCTATCAAGTGGTGTTTGGTTGTGTAGCAGTTCTTTTTTTATTTCAATCCATTGTGGGTTACAGGTGAATGTAATAATCTGGACGACCATACTTTCGAACATAAGACATCGCATCTTGAGCGTACTCGTGCATGTGGCGCGGGCTTCCGATGTAAGTGGCCGGTAAAATTGACATTCTTCCTACATTATTTACATTGCCGTCAGCATTGATTGCATCGCGAAGATGAATGTACTCTTCAGATCGAAGCTGCTGTTGGTTAAGACGGATGTATGTCAATCTTTCAGTCTCAATTTTGACGTACATGTCCACTGCATACTGATGAAAGAGCCGTTGACACATCAAAATGTGATTTACTTCACCTTCACGGATCATGATTCTGTATGCATAATAATTCATGGCACTGACTTTTTTGTGTGTATCAGCACCTGGAAGTACATATGATAAAAAAATACATTTATATATTGAACATATAAAATATTTTATTTTGTATAATCTAATTACCTGTTGTTGAATTAACCATTTTGATATTAAAATGGTACCCATCTTCTCCCTGCCAGAAAATTAATGGGTATTGTAAAGCATCATAAGCTCTATGCGTTTCATATACACGTTTCAATTCATTGTTCCGGCGATGAAGTACAATACCTCTTGATTGCAAATTCTTTCCAACAACGACAATAGCCACTTCATCTATTGTCGGTGAATTAAACCTCCTTGCATGCTCTCCAGCAGGTGTTTTGTCGGCTCTTATTACAATATTATGGCTGTCTGATGGCATCCGATCCAGTGCCATTTTGAACATCACCAGCACACCAGCACAACATAATCCTGCAGGTTCACTACTGTACTTTAATGCTTTACAATGTTGAAAAATGATTGACATTTCTCCAATCGTCACAGGTTTGTCGGCACTATAATCAAATTCCGGATCGTAGGAAAATGCTCCCTCGTTCGAGGTTTACAGGAGCATTGCGTCTGCGGAATTGATTAAATTCGTTATCCCGTGCTCGCTGCTGTTGTGATCGATGTGCACGAACTCGTTCCATTCTCCCCCTATCCACTTGATAGTTATTTACTCTTGAACGTAATTCTCCCATACTTGTACGACTGTTATCATTATCAGCATCTCGCTGGTCATTAGTGCGGTTGGAGCGTAAAGTAGCTCGTTGCACATTTACACGACTTTGACGATCTATGTCAGGTCGTTTTCTTTTCCTCGGCATTGTAAGCAGCGAGAAGAAAATCACTTTAAGCAGTATTTCAATATTTCTCCAATTGAATGTTTCTTTTTTTTAACATGAGATGACAAAACGAAGGATGTTGAAGTAGTAGCGCAGCAAAAAGTCTCTAAATTTATGGACAAAACAAATACATGAGATGACAAAACAATGGAACGTTCGGATACACGTGCTTTTTACATGAGATGACAAAACGATGGAACGTTCGGATACACTTATTACTTTCTTATTTCTCCTATTAAATGTTTCTTTTTTTTAACATGAGATGACAAAACCAAGGATTTTGAAGTAGGAGCGCAGCAAAAAGTCTCTAAATTTATGGACAAAACAATGTAACGTTCGGATACACGTGCTTTTTACATGAGATGACAAAACAATGGAACGTTCGGATACACTTATTACAGGGCATCTCGACAGGATAGAATTTATAGAATACTAACTGTTATTGCCATTGCCAAATCTGTATGTGGGCATTTGCTATCATGATATAATCATTTGCGTAAAAGCGTAGGGTAGGTAGGTTCGAGATTATGTAGCGTATGCTTTGAGCTCTTGAAAAATTTATTTTATCATTTGCGAAATGCCGTCGGGTAGGTAGCTGATGCAGGGCACGTTTTGAGCTCTTGAACTCCTTAAATCTTTTGTGTGGAACATAAAAAAAAGATAAATATCCTTTTGTTTATAAATGTATTTTTGGAAAAAATAAGATAATAACAAAGGATAAAGATCCTTTTTTTACAAATGTATTTCTGGGAAAAATAAGAATTTATATTTTTGGACTACTATATAATAATTGTGGCATAACTTTTATATACCAAAAAAAATAATAAATTTAAAATGAGAAATGATATTTTGATTTATGCTTGTATAAGTTTATTAAGAGACTGAGACTAGTCTAGTGTTTAAGACTTCCCAACACAATTTGCATAATATTTCTATAAATTAACAATATTAAACTAAATATTTAATGTTATTTTGAAAATGTACTTTATTTTAGTAATATAACACAACCGTCTTAACTCGCTCTTCTAATTTTCATATTACCGAAATTAAAATGCCGTCGGCATATGTGGAAATAGAATATGTTGCCTCTTCGAAACTTTCATATAAATGAAAACTGCGCTGTTAAACTGCTGAAGAGACAGCTTCTAGCTTACGATATATGGCAAACTATGTAGTATTCTATATCTAGTAAGCAATGAGCAATGTGAGTCTGCACAGGCAGAGATGCCCCCGTTATTATAATAAAAGTATTTTTGAGAGTTGGTAACACTGTAAGGTTGGCACCATCAAACATGTCAACACATTAATATCAAATGTTTGACCGCAAGTAAGTGGTCAACTTTTATATATATATATATATGTAGATATTATTATATATTTTAAATTGGAATTGTCGTTTTACTCTATCTTACTCGTAATATTTCCTTATTTGCTCACCGTTTAGACCTACCCTGGACTACGACAAACATTTTAAAACCAAAGTCAGCTCAATCGGCCCAGCCGTTGACAAGTGTCGATAATTGCGCCAAATCAAATATATTATGTATTCATATGTAAATATGTTTTAAACTTTATATAAAATTGAAGTGTCAATAATTGCGCCAATTTTCATAAAGTTTGTGATTTTGTGTCGTGCGGACGGAATTTTTTCAATCGGATGTGAAAATACCAGCGGTGGGGTACTACGGTTGCTTAGTTTCCCAAATGAATGCATGTTCTTTGTAAATATCATATGTAAATAAGTATTGAGCTTTACACACAAATGAAAGTAACCATCCTTCTTTCTCCTACTTGTATATTGGTCCAATTGACAAGTGTCGATAATTGCGCCAAATCAAATATATTATGTTTTCATATGTAAATATGTTTTAAACTTTATATAAAATTGAAGTGTCAATAATTGTGCTAATTTTCATAAAGTTTGTGATTTTGTGTCGTGCGGACGGAATTTTTTCAATCGGATGTGAAAATACCAGCGGTGGGGTACTACGGTTGTTTAGTTTCCCAAATGAATGGGAGCTGGCTGAAAAGTGGAAGGAGATCTAAAAATTTCTCCCAATGGCCACTTTCCAGCCACCAACTCATTCATTTGCAAAAAATATTTCGTAAAAGAGGCAATTGGCCCAAAAATGTTAAGAAAGAATGCTGTGCCAACTTTGAATCTGAGTAATTGAAATTCTTTTTTATCTTGCGGTGGATTATTTAAGTGCGTATTGTATTCAAAGGAGAATATTTCTTGTGGGTGCCCATTCAAGTGCGTGTGTGTGTTGTAATTGCAATATTTGATCTTTTGGTTGCAGGTGCACTTCAAGTGCGTGCCAGAGAATACAATCATTGTTTTATTAATTTATTTATAAATGTGAAAAAAAATAATACAATTATTTTACACGAAAAAAAGGAGCACTGGCTGCCAGGACGTTCGGCTCGCTGGTGGATCAAAGGCTAGATGACTAAAATGACTGACTTAGTTTCAAAAGTGTTGTAGGTGTTTGGTTATCGAAGATAGTCCTCCTGGTTGCTGTGAAATGGTGGCATTCGTCGAGCAGGTGATGGACTGTTAGTGAAGCCCACGGGAAATGTTGGCAGTAAGGCGGACTGGACCGATTGAAGAAGTACGAATGTGTGGCTATTGTGTGCCCTAAACGTAGGCGGACAAATGATTTAACATCGTTACATCGACAGTTTGGTGGATAGGTTGGTTTGCTCCTATCTGGTTTATTTAAAGTGTATTGATGATGGATGTGTCTCCAATTCTCCATTAGCGACTTAAGTTGGTGTTGGTGTGCCAGCTTATATAAGTCTTTATTCTCAAGAAAGACAAACGTAACGAGCGGTTCAATAGCCGCTAGTTTAGAGCGTTTATCCGCCAGTTCATTCCCGCGTATGCCGGCATCGCCTGGAATCCACATTAGTTTTATATTGGGGCTATTTTCAGCTAGTTTGCTCCCAATGCAAGAAATGATGTTAGATTTATTCATGACATTTAAGACCGCTGATATAGTTGATTTGCTATCTGTACAAATAATTGCTTTCAATTTGGAATTTGAAGCGAAAATGATAGCCTTGAGGATCGCTGCGGCTTCTGCTGTGTAAATGGAGGCGTAGCTTGGCAGGATTCCAACTTTAATTGTTGCTCCTTTGTCATCGACAACTGTGAACTAATACGGCTGTGTAAACTGACGTTGAGTAACACCACAAGCTCCGTTAGGATCGGGAAGGACCTCTCCGAGCCGTTTGATACCAAACGAGATTTCAGACAAGGCGACTCCCTAAGGTGTGACTTCTTCAATCTGCTGTTGCAGAAAATAATTCGAGCTGCAGAGCTTAATGAAGCAGGTGCAATCTTTTATAAGAGTGTACAGCTGCTGGCGTATACTGATGATACTGAAAGCAGAACTAGGCTTTCTCCAGACTGGACAAAGAAGCAAAGCAAATGGGTCTGGAAGTGAACTAGGGCAAGACGAAATATCTCCTGTCATCAAACAAACAGTCGTCGCACTCGCGACTTGGCTCTCACGTCACTGTTGACAGTCATAACTTTGAAGTTGTAGACAATTTCGTCTATCTTGGAACCAGCGTAAATACCACCAACAATGTCAGCCTGGAAATCCAACACAGGATAACTCTTGCCAACAGGTGCTACTTCGGGCTGAGTAGGCAATTGAGAAGCAAAGTACTCTCTCGACGAAAAAAACCAAACTCTATAAATCACTCATAATGCGAATGATGTAGTTGTATCGGTTTTGGATACGTCCGTGAAGATTAGAGTCCATTCAGGGAGAAGAGAAGTTGTAGACTCAGCAAAGAGTTGTTGATAAATGGCGGGGTTGGTGTGACTTTTGTTGAATTTCCCCAAGCTTAACATGAACGATGTATGTTTTATCTGCCAGGTAGGAAATACTTCTCTCTGCCGCAGTAATGGCACGGTAATTCCAAGCTTTCTGGCGAGTTCTATGCACAGTGAAATTGTCGATTTGCGTCCAGGGTTAATTTCCCTTTGGAGGTCCGATCTTACTGTTTCGTAGAGAGGACTGTTGTAACATTTAAAAAGCTTAGGTATGAGTTTCATTAGGTTCAGTTCGAATCTCTCTTCGATTGTGGGTAAGCCGGCTTCCACTAGGACGAATTTGAAGGGCGATTTTGGAAATGCACAAATGCTTCTGCTTACTGCCATGTGGTACGGAGAGTACAGTTTTTTGATGTGGTTTTTCGCGCAATTACCAAAGATAGGAAGGCCGTAATCTATCTTCGACAACACAAGCGCCCTCGTTACATTTATTAGAGTTGCAGAGTTGATTAAGCAATGTTTAGATGATAGATATTTGATAATATTCAGTCGGGCAGCCAAAATCAAAAATTACACCTAAAAACTTAAGACTATTAGTGTTTGAGATAGGGCTGTTATTGTAAATAATTGTAAAGTAATCACATTTGTGCTTGCGACAGATGTGGAAATTTTTGCATTTATTTACAGCTACATTGGCGCCCGAAAATTCGGACCATATACATATTTAGATCCCTAAGAATATTTGTGAAGTCTCGTTTAACAACATTTAAATCATTCAGTTTACTGAAAATCAACACATCATCAGCATAGCAAATATGATCAATATTTATATATTTATTAATTATATGGCTCACTTCATTAAAAGCAGCGATAACAAGTAAGGAAGGGCTAAGTTCGGGTGTCACCGAACATTTTATACTCTCGCATGATAAAGTGATAATCGAGATTTCATTATCCGTCATTTACATATTTTTTTATTTTGCTGTAAAATTAATTAGATTAGATCAATTTGTGTACGTACTTTGAGTATTGAATTGTATTTTCATTTCCTAATGTATATATTATACAGAGAAGGCATCAGATGGAATTCAAAATAGCGTTATATTGGAAGAAGGCGTGGTTGTTAACCGATTTCACCCATATTTTGCACATGACATCAGGGTGTTAAGAAAATATTATTTACCGAATTTCATTGATATCGGTAAAGTAGTTCCTGAGATATGGTTTTTGGTCCATAAGTGGGCGACGCTACGCCCATTTTCAATTTTTAAAAAAGCCTGGGTGCTGCTTCCTTCTGCCATTTCTTTCGTAAAATTTAATGTTTCTACGTTTTTTGTTAGTCGGTTAACGCACTTTTAGTGATTTTCAACATAACCTTTGTATGGGAGGTGGGCGTGGTTATTATCCGATGTGTTCCACTTTTGAACTGTATATGGAAATGCCTGAAAGAAAGGAAACGACTCTGTAGAGTTGGGTTGACATAGCTATAGTAGTTTCCGAGATATGTACAAAAAACTTAGTAGGGGGCGGGGCCACGCCCACCTTTCCAAAAAAAATTACGGCCAAATATGCCTCTCCCTAATGTGATCCTTCATGTCAAATTTCATTTTAATATCTTTATTTATGGCTTAGGTTAGGTTGGACGGCCGATCTAAGATCGCACATGGACTAGACGTAGTCCTTTGTGATGCCATATAAAATATAACTCCCATATTCGGACTTAAAGATCGGCAAAACGTTTGGCGGCCGATACAAATGTGCAAATGCGCTTGATATCTACTCCAACTAGTTCGGAAGGATGTCTGAAGGTATGTGCCCCCAAGTATTTAAGTCTTAACCTCCCGAATGCGGGACAGTCAAGAAGGAAGTGCTGACTAGTTTCTGCCGCATCTTCTTCTAAGCAGCTTTTGCAAGCGGCATCCGGTAAGATTCCTAGTCTTACAGCATGCGTTCCAATAAGGCAATGGCCTGTCAAGAGCCCCACTATTAAAGAGAGGCTTGCCTTACCGAGGGCGAAGAGATCGTTAGATCTTCTGTGATCAATCTTGGGCCAGAATGCTTTTGCGACCGCGTAGTACCAGTGCTGGCCCAGCGTTGACCAAGCATCCGTGAGGCCCAGATTTCCAGTAGTAGGACACAAGAGGACACCGGAGCACCGACCTGGTGCCATTCTACCGATAGTGACTTTAGGGTACCCTTCTTTGCTAGCTCATCAGCTTTGCAATTACCCGCTATTCCGCTGTGGCCCGGCACCTATGCAAGCCTTATAGTAAATACTGTCGAAGCCAGGCACAGTGAAGCTAGACACTCCTCAACCAGCCCTGAACGCACTGTGAATCAATTCAGGGCTAGTATCGCCGCTCTACTATCTGAGTGGATGGTCACTTCCCTGAAGGTGGATACCCTCCGGAGTAGCAGATCTGCTGCTACCTTAATGGCTGCAACCTCAGCCTGGAAGACACTGCAGTAGTCAGGAAGTCTGAAACTAGTGCTGATGGAAAGCTCTCGACAGTAAACCCCTCCACCAACCTTCCTCCCAAGCTTTGACGCATCCGTAAAGAAGCTTACTGCCCCTCTCCTCCAACGGCTTCTTCCCACCCATAGTTCCCTCTTCGGTATATGGGTACAGAAGAAACCGCGGGATTTTGATATGGCAACTCCATGATCCAGATGATCCGGTAAGTAGTCAAAGCTTGTGAGGATGTCTGAGTGTTCAGAAACACGCTCCTTTAGAAACCCAGATTCCCTGAGTCTAATAGCCACTTTTGCAGCCATACACCTTCCGGCGATGTCCACGGGCGTTATGTTGAGAATTGCATTAAGTGCCACGGTTGGGGTGGACCTTAATGCACCGCACATGCTGATAAACGCTTACGAGTTTCTTAGCAAGTGTGGTCTTCTGTAAAGCCCTCCACCACATAAAGACTCCATAGAACATTATGGGCTTTACTATGGTATCATAGAGCCAGAGGACCACCTTCGGTGAGAAGCCCCACCTTTTGCCAATAGCTCCTCTACAGCAGTAGAGGGCAATCGATGCCTTTTTGGCTCTCTCCTCGATGTTCGGCTTCCAAGAAAGCTTCTTATCCAGGATGAGCCCTAGATACTTCACTGTATCCGCCGGTCGCAGGCAGATACCTCCCATTTGCGGCAAAGGTGTCACTGGGATCTTATACCTTCTACTGAATAAAACCATTTCTGTTTTATTCGGGTTGATGGCGAGTCCACATCCGACCGCCCATTTAGTTACAACGCCGAGATATCCCTGCGTCAGCTCGTGTACGGTGCTAAGGAACTTTCTTTTGACCATAAGTGCTACATCGTCTGCATAGGCAATCACCCGGCAGCCCAGATCCTCTAGTTTCTTAAGAAGGTCGTTAACGACTAGGATCCATAGAAGAGACCCCCAACCTGAGGGGTTCCCCTGCTCACATTGCGCTGCGCGCGCGCGCCGCCCCATTCTGTTTCGACTACTCTGTCACACAGAAGACCGAAGATGAGGTGCTTGAGGTTCGATTCAACCCCATGACCCTCTAGAGCAGTTATGACTGCCTCCGGTAAGACATTGTTGAAAGCTCCCTCGACATCAAGGAAGGTCCCAACAGCGAAATCTTTAGATTCGATGGCTTCCTCCAGCCACGACACAATAGTGTGCAGGGCAGTGTCCACCGACCTGCCTTTACGGTACGCATGTTGCGCTCCTGATAGGTAGTCTCTCGGAATGCGACTCCTCAAATACCAGTCCATCAGTCTCTCCAAAGTTTTAAGTAAAAAAGAGGAGAGGCTGATGGGTCTTAAATCCTTGGCCGTGACATGAGAGCCCCTGCCAGCCTTCGGGATGAACGCAACTTTTACTTGTCTCCAGGCCCCCGGGATGTACCCTAATCTGATGCAGTTCGCAAAGATCGGTAGCAACCAACTGCATGATACCTTAACAGCCTGCTGCAGCTGCGCTGGTATTATGCCGTCCGGTCCCGGGGACTTGAACGGTTTGAACGAATTAATCGCCCATGTCAAGTGTCGCTCATCCAGAAGGCCAGAAAAGGCCGTGCAGTCATCATGCAACTTTCCGAGAGATGCCGCCATAGAGGACGTGCTGTCTGGGAAGGGAGCATCAAGGAGCAACTGAAGTGTATCTTCACTGCTTAGGGCCCACTTCCCGTTTACATCCTTGAGATAACCCAGAGGCACTGGGTTTTAGCGAGAATACGCCTGAATCTAGAGGACTCGTGGCAGCCCTCCACTTTTTCGCAGAAAGTCTTCCACGAGATCCTCTTAGCCTTCTTTAACTCGGACTTGTAAATCGAAAGTTATGTTTTATAAAACGCCCAGTCGTCAGATAATCCGCTCCTGCGGGCCCTGTTAAATAGGCGTCTACAAGACGGCCTAATTTCCGAGAGCTCCATAGTCCACCATTGAGGTTTCCCTCTGCCCTTCGATGTTTTCAGTGGACAGGAGCTCTCTAGTGCAGAAATGCACGCCGAGCTGAAGACTTCGACCCACCCGTCCACCACATCGGAGGTGCCCAAAAAGTTCACCCCCGGTGCGCGTGGAAGAGTTTGCCGAAGCCTCTTTCGGTAGCCTTCCCAGTCCGTGTTCCTCGGATTTCTGAATGATTTCCTAGGCGGACCCTCTCCGACTAAGCTAAAACCGATATACCTGTGATCAGAAAAGGTGTGATCATCGAGGACCCTCCAATTTGAGATCAGAGGGATTGCGAAGATTTTCGCTTACAATAAAATCAAAAAGCGACTCACCTCTATTATTTGTGTCCGAGCTGCCCCAAATGGAGTGTCGCGAGTTGGCGTCCGAGCCGGTGATGACGTCGGCACCATTCCGGGACGCTTCAGCCAAGGTCTTCCTTAGCAATACGGGAGGTGGCTCCACCGCATCATCATGCGGCATATACGCGGAGATAATCCAGACACTCCAGTTTTGCTGTTACTATGTCAGCATTGCTAAAATTAGGTAAAAGAAGTACCGTTAATTCATTTCTGACCAACATACAGGCTCTGTTTCTACCTGCATCGTTGGTCACCAGCAGCTTATGGCTCCTCGTCCTCAAGCCAGAGATCCCGCTACCAGTCAGCCACGGTTCCTGGATCAGGACGACATCTGCCTCGTCTTGCTCCAGACGAAGCAGTAAATTGGCGGAGGCCGCCTTTGAGTGTTGGAGATTAATCTGGAGGAATTTCATCCTTGACCATCGCTAACGCCGTCTGCCTTCTCCCCTGCATCTGCAGCTTGGGTGCCATCAGCCCTGGTATCCGTTGGGAGTACCTTTAGCACAACCATTTCGAAACCATAGCTAATGGCTCCCTTGGTTTTACTGAGAGGACCGATGGACTCCTCGTTAAGCATTATCAACGCTTGACGATAGGGTTCATCAGTTCTCTCCAGCCTTATATCCCTCCAGTCATGCGTGGGGAGAGAGGGGTTGCAGTACTTGAGGATTTCCTCAATCTCATTAGCAGTGGAAGGTTCAGCCAGCAGCCAGACGCGAGCCCTAGGGCGAAGAGGAAGGTCCGCTTTGTCCCCGGCCTCCAGTCTGGCTCCCTTCCAAACCTCCCCCACCTGAAATACTGCCTCCTTATATAAGATGGCCGATCTTTCATCGGCACACCTTGTCAGCTTATGCAGCCCATGATGCCAACCGGCACTTACACATTTTGGAGGTGGTCCCGGGTTTCCCTTAACCACCCTGAGGAAGACTGACGAAATAGCTGCCGCTTCTCTCTTCCACTCTTCGTGAGAGATGGCGCCGTCCCCCCCCTGCTGCGGTCTAGCACACCAAGCACTCTTGCACTAGCGCCTTTAGCGATTTCACTAAAAGTTGGGGCAGCCCCCGTTCGCGGTTTTTTACCAAGGGAGGCTTCTTCCTCATGCGACCTTTGCCGCTTAACCGCTGGTTCGGGTCCCTTCGTTTCGAGTGGAGCCCTATCGGTCTCGCTCTCACTCAGGGCCTTCTTAGCCCATTCGAGCGTGTTGGCATGCTGCTCAGATACCTGACCGTAGCGCTCTACGATTTTTGTTGCCAGTCGACGGTCCGACTTCAGCTTTCTAGCTAAAGCCCCCCTACTAATGCCCCCTGTGGATCCCTTCATAATTTTAGCAGAAGTTCCTCTGCTGGTGCTAGCGATTCCGCCGTGCACGAAGACTCCACCTTTCACTACCTCTTTTGCCGGCGGTTTTGCGCCGGCACCCCCCATTCTGCCGCCTGATGAGGAGACTCTTACCGTGGTCCTTGTCTTCTCGCTGCAGCTGCTTAGCGACGGTTTCGTCGCCACAGGAGTAGCAGCCCCGCCTGGGACGAGTCGATTTCGACATCCCTTCATCTCCCTTCGTCGCCTTTCCGTTCGTTTCAGATTTGTCCATGCTAAAAGGGTCCCCACTCAGAGCCGATATCCGTCCTCCGGAAGGTAGTCGCCTTTTATGGTCCCAAGGTTATCTCTGTGAAGAGGCCAAGGCGAGGGTTGACGTACGCCCTTATGAGGCAGTACGTTCAGAGCCGACCAGCGTAAAGAAGGAGTCCTCTCAACTTACACCTACCACGCCAACTTAACGACGACGGGGGGGACGAACTCTGAGGCCTGCCATGGTTTTAACGGGACGGAGGCAATTGCGACATTAGCCCAGAAGCCATTTCTGATGGGTGTCACCCCATCATACTCAGGTGCCAGAATGTCGCCACCACCAGCCCAGGGTTCAACCAGAACCAAATAAGTTAAACCTACTCTAAAAACCAGTTCAATGCTAAAGTCGTCTAGGAGTTGTAAGGCCGTGAAGGCCGCAGGCCATTTAGCATTACCCAGGATGCACCAGCGTGGAGGCGACCTGCTCTACTACCCCAAGTGGCTTTATGGCTTATTTATGACACTTTATAGGTTTTCGGTTTTGCCATTTTGTGGGCGTGGCAGTGGGCCGATTTTGCCCATCTTCGAACTTAACCTTCTTATGGAGCCAAGAAATACGTGTACCAAGTTTCATCATGATATCTCAATTTTTACTCAAGACGGACAGACGGACGGACGGACAGACAGACATCCGGATTTCAACTCTACTCGTCACCCTGATCACTTTGGTATGTATAACCCTATTTCTGACTCTTTTAGTTTTAGGACTTACAAACAACCGTTATGTGAACAAAACTATAATACTCTCCTTAGCAACTTTGTTGCGAGAATATAAAAAGGGATACAGAGAGGGGAGACCCCTGGGGTATTCCGTTATGGAGAGTAAACTGGTCTGACAATGTGTTGTTGACTTTACAGACGAATCTTCGGTTTGTGAGGAATGACTAAATGAGTCTTAGAATATGGCACCCAATGCCCCATTTTTCGAGTTGCTGTAGTACAACGTGGACTCCAACCCGATCGAAGGCCTTTTCGAATTCAATGCTAAGTGCAGAGAGGTGGTTCCTGTTTGCTAAGGCTGAAGATGCGCGATTTTCAAAGAGCACAGCAAAGCATCAATGGTGATTTGCCCGTCCTTGTAAGCCATTTGCTGAGGGCTTATGGAATTTTTGGTTAAGGCATGCCACGAAATACGTCTGGCTATAATTTTTTCGAGTAGTTTTCCCAGGCAATTCAGTAAAGAAATAGGGCTAAAGCCAGAAGTTTCTGTAGTGGAATTGCCAGATTTTGGAATGGGGACAACGACTGCGTGCTTCCAAGCCTGAGGAAACGTACCTTGGCTTAAGATGTTGTTATATAGCATTAACAATCTTGTCTTCATACATGGGGGTAAATGTTGCAACATAGGATATGATATTCTGTCAGCCCTGGGGGTTCTCCCACTTAAAAAAGATAGAATTGATTCGAGTTCAATGTTATTGATCTTGCAGTCGGTGATGCTAGAAGTTGCAGGGGGACTCTTGGAACTACTGTTGAGGTATTTGTTCTTCTCTGAAAGGAAAGTAGGATGGAAATTTGAATCGTGTGAACAATCGGACCAGTACTTTGCGAAGTGATTTGCTATTTGCTTGTAGTCAGCGATAGGGCCATGTGCGCTATTCATTGAAGTAATATGGGATTGGGGATTAGTGCCAGAAAGTCGTTTGATATCGGACCATGCTCTTTTTGGAATTGTTTGATCGTTAATGGACACGGAGAATTTGTTTAAGCACTCCCTCTTAGATTGTTTAAGTTTTTTATTAAAGATCGCATTTGCATTAAATTTGAATTTGACCAAAGAGATCTTTTTTCGTTTCGTAATTGGGATAGTTCAGAGGACCAGTGGGGCGCGATCTTTTTATGAACTTTGGGATTGGTTTGTGGAATAGACAGATGGGCTAATATGCGAATGATTTTTGTGATTGTGGCAACTTCACTGCTGATATTGGGAGTGCAAGGACGGTCCGCGCAAAGTCTGGAAGCAGTCGTTCCAAACATGTCCCAGTAAGCTTTTTCTATAATAAACCTTGGTTTCTGTGGGCTTTTAGAAGTGAAAGGAGTGGAAAGAGATGTAAGGATAGGGTAATGATCACTGCCATGCAGATGGGAAAGGGTGTTTGTCGTTAATTTAGGTGCAATGTTAGAGGAACAGATTGTCAGGTCTACAGTGGTGAATGTTTCGTGTGTGGAAAAGTGTGTTGGTTTGTTATCATTCAGTATAAAAAGGTTTTCCGAGAAGACTAAGTCTTCAATCATAGACCCCCTGATATTTGTGGCGGCAGAGCCCCAAAGAGGGCTCCACGCATTCAAATCGCCTACGATTATAAATGCGGTGGATATAGAGATGGGTTTAGACCTGGGTATTTACCCATTTATACCCATTTTCATACCCGGGTATTTATCTAATTTCGGGTAAATACTCATTTGAATAACAAATACTGGGTTTAACGTAAAGTAACAGAAATGAAAACATTTTCAAATTTACTTTGAACATAAGTAACAACAATTCTTAATAAGAACCGCTAATCGGCGTGCTTATGGGAATTCAATGTAATGAGTGGGAGCGACGGCAACAGCAACCTGAGTCAAGTGCACAAAAAGAATTTCTTCTTCTTCTTAATTGGCGTAGACACCGCTTACGCGATTATAGCCGAGTTAACAACAGCGCGCCAGTCGTTTCTTCTTTTCGCTAGTTCGAGCATTACCCCTGTCGGCCAGCTTATCAAACTCTTCGTACTCACGCATTTCGGCATCTTTCTTCTTCTGTCTGCAAATGCGTCTCGCTTCCCTCTTCAACTCTCGGTATCTATCCTATCCCGCACGTGTAGTGGTCGATCGTAACGTTGCGAGGTAGGCAGCCTGTTTTCTCTCCGCTGCGACACGGCACTCCTCGTCGTACCTGCTGTTCTTTTGCTCTTTCCGAAAACCAATGGTTTCGGTTGCAGCTGTACGTAAGGAATTTGAAATGCTGTCTCACAGTTCCCTTATACCGAGTTGTTGACTAGTGCTCTCAGAGAGCAGGAGTGCAAGCCGAGTAGAAAATCGTTCGGCTGTCTGTTGTGATTGCAGCTTCTCGACGTCGAACCTTCCTTGTGTTTTTTGGCGTGCGTTTTTTGCTGCACAGAGGCGAGTGCGAATCTTAGCTGCAACAAGATAGTGGTCCGAGTCGATGTTAGGACCTCGGAGCGCACGCACATCTAAAACACTGGAGACGTGTCTTCCATCTATCACAACTTGATCGATATGGTTGGTAGTTTTTCGATCCGGAGACAGCCAGGTAGCTTGATGAATTTTCTTATGCTTGAATCTAGTACTACAGATAACCATATTTCGGGCCCCGGCGAAGTCGATCAGCCTCAACCCATTTGGGGATGTTTCGTCGTGGAGGCTGAATTTACCGACCTTAGTGCCAAATATACCTTCTTTGCCCACCCTGGCGTTAAAGTCGCCAAGCACGATTTTGACATCGTGGCGGGGGCAGCTCTCATAAGCGCGCTCCAAGCGCTCATAGAAGGCATCTTTGGTCACATCGTCCTTCTCTTCCGTGGGGGCGTGGGCGCAAATCAGCGATATGTTGAAGAACCTCGCTTTCATGCGGATTATGGCTAGACGTTCATTCACCGGAGTGAATGATAGTACTCGGCGACGGAGTCTCTCTCCCACCACGAATCCAAAACCAAACTTGCGCTCCTTCATATGGCCACTGTAGTAAATGTCACAAGGACCTACTCGTCTCTGTCCTTGTCCCGTCCATCGCATTTCTTGGACGGCGGTGATGTCAGCCTTTATTTTTGCGAGGACATCAACCAGCTGGGCAGCGGCACCTTCCCAATTAAGGGTCCGGACATTCCAGGTGCATGCCCTCAAATCGTAGTTATTCCGTTTGACATGGTCGTCATCAAAAGGGGGGTCTCTCATCAGAGGCTGTTTCAACTTTTTCATTGGTATTGTTTTTTACGTGGCGGGTCCCAAGCCCAGCGCACAACCCTATGTAGGGAATGTTTCGCCTTCTCACATTAGCTCGCCTTCGAACGGATGTTCTTAGGCTACCCAGAGGATACTTGGTCAAAGACCGGAAGTAGTGAGCTGCTTGAGCCATGTGTAAAAGAATCGTTTCTGGCCACTCCCAAGTGAATGGCGATCAGAGAACTTTCCTCACTTGCGTGAACTTCTACACATGACTCTATCCTCCTTTCAAGCATATATCTGGATAAAATCTACAACGAGATGAGTATGGACATGACTCTGCAACTAAAAGCAGCAAATTTTTTACATATTCAATGTGATGGATGGAGTAACATTCGTAATGAAGGTTTTGTAAACTTTCTCATATCAAAGCCAGAAACTGTATTTGTGAAAAGTCTGTCAACACAGGCCAATCGACATACAGCTCAGTATAGTTTGTCAGGATTTTTTAAAATGCGATACCTTACAGAAGAATTACTCAAAAATTGTAAATATAATCAAAACAATGAAAAACACCCAAGTTCTAACAGCAACTTAAGCTAAAATTGTGAAAGAAAAAGGAATCGGTAAACAATTAAAACTGCCAGCCAAAACAAGGTGGGGAAGTTTCTTCTATTCAATGCAGAGTGTAATAAAAACTAAAGCATCCCTTCAGACCTTAGCAGTTCATGAAGAAATTAATCTACAAGCCGATATAAAATCACAGTTACTTAGCGAAATATTTTGGGAGCAATTAAATTTAAGCTCAAACATATTTGGTTGCATTACAAAATGGATTTGTAAGCTAGAATCAAATGAATTTAATATACACATGGTATATTTCGCGTTTAGTGAAATTAAAAGCAAGCTTGAATTAGAGTTTGCTTCAACTATGATGCCGAAAAAAATTAGCTATCACCCATATTCAACACACGATTTAAAAAAAAAAACGTAAAACCAATACATTTAGCTGCGAATTTGCTAGATCCTAAGGCACAAGGAAGTGATCTAGTTCCGTCTGAGGAGGTAGATGCATTGGAGTTCATTCACACAATGTCACAGGCGCTAAACATAAATGTAATGGCAGATTTTGCCAACTACAAGGCCAGGAATGATTTCTGTGGTGGAAGCTCGCAATTAAGCAAATTAGCTGTTCGAATTTTAACAGCTCCCTGTACTTCAGCTGCTACTGAACGTTCCGTTAGCACCCACAGCTTCATTCATTCCAAAAAAAAGGAACCGTTTAACAACACAAAGAGCAGGAAAAATAACATATGTATATATCGTGCAACTGGAACTTGCTTTTTAAAAACAGTTTACCACCTTCAGCAGAAAGCACGCACTCCACTCAATTTGAAAATTTCATGAATTCTTCACTAGAATGTACACAAGACGATATACTCGTACCTTCAACTTCAGCCGGGATCCCGCACTCTACTCGATATGAATTTTTATCGGATACGGACAGCGACAGCGATAACGATTAAATTTAAAAAATATTTAATTTGTTATTAAAAAATATAATAATAATTCATAATAAAAAATTGAATTCCTTTAATTTATTTAAATTTTTCTTTGTTCTGATTTATACCCACATTTTGGGTAAATACCCAAGCGCTTGGGTAAATACCTTGGTATTTACATTTAAATACTCAATTTACCTTTTGGGTATTTACTCTTGTCCCATCACTAGGTGGATGTCGTCCGAAAAATATTTATTAGGTCGCTGCAAGAAAAATTTGTGAAGGTGGTATATAAAGTGAAATAATTGAAAATTGGAAAGATAATGAGATTTCTATTGCTATTGTGGCTATATTTGAAGATACAGGGATTTGTTTGTGGCGATGCCTTGCTTGCTAGTTAGATTTTGTGGCAAGTTGTAAAAGTAACTTTGATATTGATTAGGCGCCGCCGCAGACTTGCCCGCAGCAAGGTTAGTTTCCTGAAGGGAAATAAAACTTGGAGCGTATTCTTTAATTAAAATATCCAATTCGTGAAATTTGTTGTAGTATCCGTGCATGTTCTACTGTGAGATATTAAGCATTGTTGCTAGAAAAGGTTGCTAAGGAGGTGTTTATATGCTATGTTGAGAGTGGTGGATACTTAGTGACCGTCGTCTACTGACATGATCAGAGCATCGTTGTTGGCTTTGTCATCTAAACTGTTTTGCGTGAGACAGGGATTGATAGCCGAGGTATCAGTTGTCTCTGTTGAGAATGCAGGTGAACCTGCGTTATATTGATAGGAGTTGGATTGAGCGATAATGTTGGCGAGAGTTGATTCGAGGTTTAGTTGTGTGTGTGTGAAAGACTGTGAAACAGGAGTGAAAGAGGAGGATGAGCTATTGCAGACTTGTTGATTGCTGATGTTTTGAGGTGAGTTTTCCGGTGCTGAGTTGTTGGAAGAAAGATCGTGTGAAGTCGTCATGGGTGATTTGTTGACTAAAGAATGTGTAGGTATATCAAGAGAATTGGAGGTTGACATAACGTTACTATTTGACAGCTGTGTTTCTCTGGCAACTAAGGCGAAAGAAGTGTTCAATATTGATGGTGATTGTGCTTTGTAAAGTTTAATTGCTTCTCTCATGGAGCATTTATTTTGACATTTTACTTTTAGTATCTCCTTCGTTTGCACATATTTTGGTCAAGTGTTGGCAGAGGATGGGTGATGTCCTGAGCAGTTTGCACATAGTGTCCGTGTGCATGGTGAAGAATGAATAGGAAGACTGCAAGAAGCACACACGGGAGGTTTATTGCATCGTTTCGCGGTATGCCCAAGCAGTTGGCAAGATTTGCATCGCATTGGGTTGGGGTAATAGGGTTTTACTTTTGCACTTCTCCAAGATACTTCTACCTTTTCAGGTAACTCAAAAAGATCAAAGGTAAGTAAAACTAAACCCGTGGGTTGGGGTAGTGGTACTCCCTCCATCCGCCTAGTAAATTTGTAAACATCGACTACACCTTCTCTTCTCATGTTTTCTATTATCTCTTTCTCGCTGACATTGTTGAGACAGGAAGCAAAGATTGTACCTTTCACGCTATTGAGGTTGTCATGGTGTTTCGCTTCAATTTCACACACACCAGGAAGTTTTTTGGCTGAAATGAACTTTTGGGCAATTTGGTTATTTTTTACCAGCAGCAGAAGATTACCAGCACGCAACTCAGAAATTGAGATGATTTCTTTCCTGCGCTAAATTTAGAATTTGAAGCTGACGAAACTAGTCAGCAGTCATCGCAGTGGGTTTTGTCGCCGGTTGTACAAACTTATGATGCTACAAAAACCGAGAATACACCACCTAATGCTATGTGATTTGAAGAGATTGGAAATCCAAATGACATATCATTTGAATAATTCGAAAGATATTCACGCCTTCAAGAAATCCAAATGAAGTGCGAAGATAATGAGAATATAACTGTTTGCGACCACGAGCATTACACTCGAGTAGCTAGGCGTTTTCAAAGTAATTCTTTGAGACAGATGAAAAAAATTAAAGAGCTAAAAAGGAAAGTTTTTCTATTGACAAGAAAATGTCAAGCTCTGGAAAAAAAACCTAATAATATCGGGAGAAAGCAATGGCAATAAACATCAATTATATGTCGACTAAGGCGCATAATTTTATGCGTGACGATTTGGGGTTTGCATTGTCCTACAAAAAACATTTTTGCGTTGGCATCCGATCCGTTATGTCTGCTCCGGTATCGACGAGAAAGTTTTGAACAATTTAAAGAAAATTGTTCAAGACATGAAATCTGAAGAACGCATATGCCAATTAATTTTCGACGAAGTCTCAATTAGGAAAGATCTGACGTACAACAAAGTACGAGATGTAATTGATGGCTTCGTCGACAATGGAGGTCACCGGGAAAGCGTGGTCGGCAATAAATGATGCTTTTCATGTTGTAAGGCTTAGTCGCAAAATGGAAATGTGTCTTTTCCTATTTTGTGGCAAAAGATGGCGTGAATAGTGCGAGATTTTTGAATTTGCTCCAGAGCAATATGAATGCCTCGGAAGAAATCGTGCTTACAATCAAAACAATAGTATGTGATCAAGGTCCCAAAATGCTAGATTGAGGCAAATATTGGGCGCAACGCCTGAAAAGCCATATTTCTATCATAATAGAAGGAAAATATATATGATGTTTGATTATTGCCATTTAATGAAATGCATGCGAGTTAATTTTTACATTAAGTAAAAATGAGTCAAAAGAATATATTTTAAGCTGCACCGAAATGTGTACTCATTATTTATACTCTTAAGACTAACTTATTACATGTTTATTACTTCTATTTATACTAAATAGTATGTTTACTTATTACTAGTTGATAGTTTGTCTAAATACAGATTGTATTATTTGTTTAGGTTTGTTTACATATATATTGTTTGCCTAGATACATTTGGTTTGTTTTAAGATAAGGTTGTTGTGGTATTCAAACTCAATGTTGTTTTGATACTTCCCTGCCAACCATGAGCGGGTAAGAAACCAGATGATCAGTGGGTAAGAAAGTGGGTAATCCATAGGGTAATCATGTGTACTTTAACATAGGCCGAGCGACAATTTTACCCAGTCACGTACGTATACATGTGATCATACATCTTTGTTGAGCTCATTCAGCAGTGTCATATAACAAAGTATATCTGTCCTGCTCTAATATCCCCAATCGACGGCTGATGCAGGGTTGCATTTTAAACAGCTTATGAAGAGTTGCATTTTTTGATTCCTACTTTTAAAATTTCTTAAAATTTCAAACTAAACTTTTTAATTTTCAAAATTTTTATTTTATTTTATTTTTTATATGTTTACAAAAATTTATTACAGTTTATATAAGTAAAAATATATTTAATTTAAAAATATTTAATACCTGAAAAAGATTAAATAAAGAAAAAGAATTTTAAAACCTGAAAATAAAAGAGTGGAAAAATATTATAAACGACAAATACCTGAAAATAAAATAAGGATTATTAATACCTGAAAATAAATAATAATTACATTGAAGAAAGATTAATTGTATAACATGATAATAATATATGAACAAAAAGATTAATATTATCTGAAAGAATAAAATATATTAAATACAAGTAGAATTTACTCTGAAAGCAAAGATTAATTAAATAAAAATAGTGATAAAATGTGAAAAGAAAGAATAATTAAATAAAATCATAATAATATCTGAAATAAAAGAATAATATTATCTGATTATTTAAAATATAAGGCAAACATTTGTTTTCACATATTATATTGGATTGTGCAGGCCGCCTTAAACGCATAAAATACATACTTACATATATAGATATGTAATTATTTTTGCGTATTATGTTGAACTGCGCAATCCAAACAAACAACACACACTTTTTCTCACATACTTACTTAACAATTTAAATTTGCTGCTTCTGATGATATTGCTGCAGCTGCTAATTCCAATGCTATAAAAACAAATGAAGTAATTATTTGCAAATTATTTAAAAAAAATCATTCACTTACCTTCTTGTTGTACGAGCCTCCTTTACGATAGTACGATCACGAATGACATGCGTCTTTCAATCGTTTTTTTATTACCCTTTTTGTTATTTTCTTTTGTCACTATTGACAATAATGTTTTCTCCTTCGCACTCTTTCAAATAAATCAGGAGATGAAAGAAACTTTTTTTCATCGCATTTAGGTAAACAAAAAATAACCCGAAAATGTGCGTTGGTGTTAGTGTATAGAGAAAAAATGTGTAGTTGTATTGGAATATTTGTCTCAAGCGGGTAGCCGTGGTTCGCAGGGTTGTTTATTTAGGATTGTTTGTTGTAGTGATAGTGTATTTCAATTGTTCCAACTCAACGTTGTTTCTCCATCCTGTTTACTGAAACAAAAGATTGATTTGAAGTTTGTTACTATTATAAGGAATACATTCCTTAACTTGCGCAATATGATTCTAAAGTATGACATTGAAACGCAAGATGGGCTGGTATCTTTTAAAGTTGTGCGAAAAATATATGACATCGACCAGTCGAATATTAATTTTAAAATGTGCCCAAAATTAACATATTCGCATTTGTTCCCCGGAAACTTGGAGACTGCTAGTGAAACGGATGAATGATCTGTTCGACGAATTGGATTGTAAGACGCTTTACAATCCAAATCTGCGAAGACGGCCAATACAAAGAGGTTGTATTGATAAAATCAACAGGTTGAAAGATCACATCCTCTATATAAAAAATATAAAGAAGCCTACCAGCTAAATATTATGCCTCGATTCATATGTATTTACCATAAATGCAATGATTGCATTGAGCGGCGATATATTCGATGAATATCCGTATTCGAATGTATCTTTTATACTTTTAGAGGGGATGAACCAGGATGCCTTGGAAAACTTTTTTTATAGAATACGAGCTACTTTAGGATGTAATGATCATCCATCGGCACACGAGATGCAATATATAGTTGCAAGTCTCCTGTCTATGCATTATTGCGACGCAACTTATCGCAAACTGGCAGCAATTGTGAGGAAGACGACGATATAAACCTTGACTGGAATATTGGCCAAGAAGATGACCTGAAAGAAAACTTAAAACCATCAGAGCAACTTACCGTGGAACAAATATATATTCCAGATGAGCACTTTGCAGAGACTGAAAAAGCAGCCGACATACCGGTTTGTCGCCACTACACAGGATATGCCATATACCGGAAGGTTTTATGTAGACTGAAGTGCGAAAAATGTGCCTATTTAATGAGAAAGAGCGATAACTCTTTGAAAGCCTCATCGGAAGCCCTTATCAGGTCTAAAAATTATAAAGGCTCAAATGACCTAAGGCTGGTTAATCCCGATGCTAGAGTTTTCGAAATAAGCCGCCTTCCAATAAGCTATTATAAAGAGCTCTTTATTAAAAATTTATGGAAAGTGGGTATAAAATCGATGATTTTAGCCCAGATTACTGCAATAACCAAACAGAAATACCCAGAGTGGTATAGCGAGGCTGGAGATTGTCTGGAACATAGGCATCAATTTTTAGATTTCCTTATAACGGTTTTACTTTTTAAAAATGCGAAATGGCTGGTACACCAACAGGAAGGCTTTTAAAAAATGAAGTAAGGGCGAGATACTATAATAAAGGCAAAAATTAAAGAAACTGGTAACGTAGATTGTAGGCCATATTTAATTTTTCTAGCAACTTCCGTGTTATAAAAGGTAAAAGAAATATGTTAAATAAAAGCACATTAGTTAAATAACTAAAACACATTTCTCCCTTTTTAATTTCAGATTCTTCAAAAACTAATTATGTTCTTTTTATTTCTTTCAGGATAGAATTAAGTTGTAAATAGTTTGTAGTAGTAGTTTTAGTATTAGTTATTGTTAGTTAGTTTTAGTATTTATTAATTTAGTCTGTAGTACATGTGAGCCAAGTTCTGAAAAAAGCTGGTGAAAAAGACCTAATCTTTATTGATTAGGTTGTGTGAGAATTTGTGGTTGTTGGTAGACAAATTCTGAAAATCGTGTATTATTAAAATTATATTCTCGTAATAAACTTATATATGTATACATATTTCTAATAAAATAAATTTTAGTTTTATTTTTCAATGCAGTTTTTTAATAAATTTAAGTAAATTTACATGTATTTTCATTTTTATTTAATTTTCAATAAAATTTATTTTTAAAAATTAATTGCCCTCACAGTCTATTTTATTTTATTTTGCATTTCAGTTGATTTTTGTATAGAAATTTGACCGGCGTAGAAGCAAAATGTGAAACAAATATACATATATTATGTCGTTTGCACATTTGTTTGTATGTTTGCGAAAGCAAATGTTCTACAAAAGCATATTTCTGTACTTACACAAAATTATTTGAATCATCGTATATTTCTTTCATGCATAACCAAACCATAATTACGACAACGCAACCTAAGTGTCAATGGTGGCGTTGGTTGTAAGCGCTGGAAAAGTCACGATGAGTACACAGGTTCGAGTTTCGACATAATTTATTTTTAATTTTTGCCTCTTATTCCTCCGTGAGAATAAATTTTGTATGAATGCGTGCAAAACAATATTTACAGTCAATTTGGACTTGCATATTTATATACATTATATAATAATTTTGCATGTGTGTACAACAATTGTCTCAAATACAGAAGCATCACACGTCAATATGGCAGCCAAATTAATGAAGCCTAAATTTACTACATATGATTTTACAACAAAAACGATTTCATTCATAAAAACAGGCGCAAATTCCTCAAGCGACCTCGCTTCATTCATAAAAACAATCACCGTAACATCTCCCCGAGCATGTCGTTGCTAACAAGCGTCTTTTCGCGATGATGGCAAAAGCTAAAAATCATAAACTGAACAGCTTTCTGGTGTTTGTTCTAAGAAGAAGTGAAAAAGTGGCAACGTATGTAGCTCTTGTCGGTTTATAATATTTGCCAATTCTAAAATATTTTTCCGTGACTCGCAAAAATCTGCGTCGATATGTATTCACGCTCATACATATACATACATATGTACATCTTCTTCTTCTTAATTGGCGTAGACACTGCTTACGCGATTATAGCCGAGTTAAAAACCGCGCGCCAGTCGTTTCTTCTTTTCGCTACGTGGCGCCAATTGGATATTCCAAGCGAAGCCAGGTCCTTCTCCACTTGGTCCTTCCAACGGAGTGGAGGTCTTCCTCTTCCTTTTCCACTGCTTCGGCGGAAGCGTCGAATACTTCCAGAGCTGGAGTGTTGTCGTCCAGCCGGACAACATGACCTAGCCAGCGTAGCCGCTGTCTTTTAATACGCTGAACTATGTCAATGTCGTCGCATATCTCGTACAGCTCATGGTTCCATCGAATGCGATATTCGCCGTGGTCAATGCGCAAAGGACCATAAATCTTTCGCAGAATTTCTCTCTCGAAAACTCGTAACGTCAACTCATCGGTTGCTGTCATCGCCCAAGCCTCTGCACCATATAGCAGGACGAGAATTATGAGCGACTTATAGAGTTTAGCTTTTGTTCGTCGAGAGAGGACTTTACTGTCCAATTGCCTACTCAGTCCGAAGTAGCACCTGTTGGCAAGAGCAATCCTGCGTTGGATTTCCAGGCTGACATTGTTTGTAGTGTTAATGCTGATTCCTAAATAGACGAAATTATCTACAACTTCAAAGTTATGACTGTCAACAGTGACGTGAGAGCCAAGTTGCGAGTGCGACGACTGTTTGTTTGCTGACAGGAGATATTTCGTTTTGCCCTCGTTCACTGCCAGACCATGCTGTCGAAAGTAGCTTTGATATCGACGAAGAGGTGGTGTGTGTCGATTCACCTTTCACGGGTCTTTTCCAAGATTTGGCGCATGGTGAATATCTGGTCGGTTGTTGATTTGCCAGGACTAAAGCCACACTGATTAGGTCCAATCAGTTTGTTGACGGTGCGCTTTAATCTTGCACACAATACGCTCGATAGAACCTTATATGCGATGTTGAGGAGGCTTATCCCACGGTAGTTGGCGCAGATTGTGGGGTCTCATTTTTTATGGATTGGGCAGAGCACACTTAAATTCCAATCGTTGGGCATGCTTTCGTATGACCATATTTTACAAAGAAGCCGATGCATGCTCCTCATCAGTTCTTCGCCTCCGTGTTTGAATAGCTCGACCGGTTATCCATCGGCCCCCGCCGCTTTGTTGTTCTTCAGGCGGGTAACTGCAATTCGAACTTCTTCATGGTCGGGCAGTGGAACGTCTGCTCCATCGTCATCGATTGGGGAATCGGGTTCGCCTTCTCCTGGCGTTGTAAATTCATTCAGCAAGCTGGAGAATTGTTCCCTCTATGATTTAAGTATGCTCTGGGCATCGGTGAGTAGATCACCTTTGTGGGTTCTACAAGAGTATGCTCCGGTTTTGAAATTTTCTGTAAGCTGCCGCATTTTTACGTAAAATTTTCGAGCATTACCCCTGTCGGCCAGCTTTTCAAGCTCTTCGTACTCACACCTTTCGGCCTCTTTCTTTTTCTGTCTGCAAATGCGTGGCGGGTCCCAAAACCCAGCGCACAACCCTATGTAGGGGATGTTTCGACTTCTCACTTTAGCTCGCCTTGGAACAGATGTTCTTAGGCTACCCGGAGGATACTTGGTCAAGGACCGGAAGTTGTGAGCTGCATGAGCCATGTGTAAAAGAATCGTTTCTGGCCACTCCCAAGTGAATGGCGATCAGAGAACTTTCCTCACTTGCGTGAACTTCTACACATGACTCCATCCTCCTATACATACATACATACATATTTACGCACGTTTGTATGCGAAGCTGTTACAGCGGCAAGGGAAGCAGTGACAATCGGCGTTCCTTCATTTGAGTTTTTCGACACAGCTCCGATTTTCTACCAACAACACAATGTTGTGACGCTTTATGACAAAACGTGTGCTACGGCCATTGGTTGCCCGTGACAACGGAATTATAAATGTTTGTACATACATATGTGGTTCATATTTGCTTTCGTAAACATGCAGACAAATGGGCCAAAGAAATAATATATGTACTATATATGCCATTGAAATTCTTTTGCTACATACAAATATGAAAATGAAGGTCATTAATTTTATTAAAGAAATCAAAGGAATGACCCAAGACGTGTTTATATGAGCACATTTAATTTCATTTGGCACATCTTCATTTTGTAATAGTAGAAATTAATACAATTTTTAAAATAATAATTTATTCAAAATTATTATACCCTGAACAGGGTATATTAAGTCTGTCACAAAGTTTGTAACACCCAGAAGGAAGCGTCGGAGACCATATAAAGTATACATATATATAAATAATTAGTATGTTGAGCAGAGTCGATTTAGCCATGTCCGTCTGTCTGTCCGTCTGTCTCTCTGTATATATACGAACTAGTAACTCAGTTTCTAAGATATCGTTTTGAAATTTTACAAACTTCAGCTGCTCATTTGTCGGAATTGCCGTTGTCGGACAACTATAACTTATAGCTGCCATACAAACTGAACTATCGGATTCAAGTTCTTGTATGGAAAACTTACACATTTGACAATGTATCTGCACAAAAGTTAGCACAGGCTAATTTCTAAGATAATTATGTAATATACAAAGAAATTGTTCAGATCGGCTTCCTATAGCATATAGCTGCCATACAAACTAGACGATCAGAATCAACTTCTTGTATGGAAAACTTTTGCATTTGACAAGATCTATTCACGAAAATTGGTATGGATTATTTTCTAAGGCAACGATATAATCTCCGAAGAAATGGTTCAGATCGGTTAACTATAGCATATAGCTGCCATACAAACTGAATGATCGGAATCAAATGCTTGCATGGGAAACTTCCTCATTTAACGATATATCTTCACGAATTTGGTGTATTCTCGGTTTTTGTAGCATCATAAGTTTGTACAACCGGCGGCAAAACCCACTGCGATGACTGCTGACTAGTTTCGTCACCTTCAAATTCTAAATTTAGCACAGGAAGAGCTTCATTTAAAATTCGGTGTGACGATACATCTTTATTGTGAAAATGTTTTTCACATAAGTATATATAAATTTTTTTTAGGAAATTTAAAAAATTTTGCTCCACCGGCACAGTTCCTAACGCAGCTCCTTTTAAATGGAGATGCCGGTTTAAATAATTGGGTTGGGGCCTCATCTACAAAAATTGCAAATAAATATAAATATAAAATATGCATAATAAATATTAAAATTTAAATATATACATATATATGTATGTAAGTATATTAAAAGTTGTAAGTAAATTAAAAACCCATACACAGGCAATTAAATTAAATAAAACAATGACTGTATTCTCTGGCACGCACTTGTATGGGCACCCACAAGAAATATTCTCCTTTGAATACAACACGCACTTAAATAATCCCCCACAAGATTAAAAAGAATCACTTACCCAGATTCAAAGTTGGCACAGCATTCTTTCTTAACATTTTTGGGCCAATTGCCTCTTTTACGAAATGTTTCTCGTTTCTCGCAAATGAATGAGCTAGCGGCTGGAAAGTGGCCATTTGGAGAAATTTTTAGGTTCTCCTTCCACTTTTCAGCCAGCTCCCATTCATTTGGGAAACTAAATAACCGTAGTACCCCACCGCTGGTACTTTTACATCCGCGCAAGTTAATTCATACACTTATGAATGGTAAAAAAAATATATGTTTTCTTTTGCAGAATATTCTCTTTATTCTAGAAATTCACATACTTAATGAACATGTTTTCGTATTATGCTATGGGTTATATATTATTCGTTAAGCTGATAACATATTCATGTTTTGTGGCTTAGGTCTAAAGTCTATTTTGATTATTTATTGTAAACAAGTGTTTATCATGCGGCCTATGCATGTCTTGCATTCGGGTGTGGCGTGGTATGAGTTCAAAGTCTAGTGTTTGTTTTGAAATGCCCTCATTTTTTTATACTCTCGCAACAAAGTTGCTAAGGATAGTATTATAGTTTTGTTCACATAACGATTGTTTGTAAGTCCTAAAACTAAAAGAGTCAGATATATAACCCTATATACCAAAGTGATCAGGGTGACGAGTAGAGTTGAAATCCGGATGTCTGTCTGTCCGTCCGTCCGTGCAAGCTGTAACTTGAGTAAAAATTGAGATATCATCATGAAACTTGGTACACGTATTTCCTGGCTTCGTAAGAAGGTTAAGTTCGAAGATGGGCAAAATCGGCCCACTGCCACGCCCACAAAATGGCGGAAACCGAAAACCTATAAAGTGTCATAACTAAGCCATAAATAAAGATATTAAAGTGAAATTTGGCACAAAGCATCGCATTAGGGAGGGGCATACTTGGACGCAATTTTTTTGGTAAAGTGGGCGTGGCCCCGCCCCCTACTAAGTTTTTTGTACATATCTCGGAAACTATTATAGCTATGTCAACCAAACTCTATAGAGTCCTTTCCTTTCTTTCAGGCATTTCCATATACAGTTCAAAAATGGAAGAAATCGGATAATAACCACGCCCACCTCCCATACAAAGGTTATGTTGAAAATCACTAAAAGTGATTTAACCGACTAACAAAAAACGTCAGAAACACTAAATTTTACGGAAGAAATGGCAGAAGGAAGCTGCGCCCAGGCTTTTTTCAAAAATTGAAAATGGGCGTGGCGTCGCCCACTTATGGACCAAAAACCATATCTCAGGAACTACTTTACCGATTTTGATGAAATTCGGTAAATAATATTTTCTTAACACTCTGATGACATGTACGAAATATAGGTGAAATCGGTTCACAACCACGCCTTCTTCCAATATAACGCTCTTTTGAATTCCATCTGATGCCTTCTCTGTATATTATATACATTAGGAACCAATGACGATAGCGGAATAAAACTATACACAAATAGGGTATTTGAAAAATATGTAAATGACGGATAATGAAATCTCGATTATCACTTTATCATGCGAGAGTATAAAATGTTCGGTGACATCCGAACTTTGCTCTTCCTTACTTGTTTAAAGTAAAGTTGGCTGTGAGTGGTTGAAGTTCGTGTAGTTTCTTTCATTCTTTAGTAACTTGTCGTAGTTTGATTATTTTGAGTAGTGTCCAAATTATCAGGACTATATTTACAAAAGTTGTGATTGAGTAGCATAAAGTTTGGATCGGGTGATACCCAATTGGAATGAGTAGTTGATGTAACTTCCGGATATTCGTAAATTTCGTTTCTTCATTGGAGTTGATAACTTCTTCAATTGTTATGGTGCCTTCAAGTTGGATTTTCTGCTTTATTGTATCCTGAATGTTTGTGTACTTTTGTCCATTTATTTTAATGGTGTCATTGAACTCGATCAAGTTTAGTCCTGAGATAGTTTCGTTATTAATTTCATATTTTCCATCTAATACTATCATATTACCATAATCTAATATTGTGATATTTGCATTTGTTTCTTCAATAGTTCTACAATTTGCTTTTTCTTTTACCACTAATTTCGAAATACATTCATTATCCTTGTTGGTTTTACATATAAAAATATTTAGTGATTGTTTACATTCTTTTACTCTTGAATAATTATTTATATTACATAATATATATTAACCATGTAGATAGCTTAACGATGTTATTTTAAATAATTTACATTTTTGCTTTAACAATGGATATTTATAAATGATTACGTAGGTATCCTTAACTTTAATTACATTTATTGTAGAGTATTCCATTACATTTAAAACTGTAATATCTAACTTTTCGTTTTTTATTATGTGTTTTATATCATTTAAATTTAAAGATTTAGACAAATAATTTCCTGTGTTTACAGAATATATAGTTTCAAATAGAGTTTCTAATTCCTTTAAATTTTCTGATATGATCAGGCTTGTTGAGATTGATTGACTATCAACCTTTGATAGTAATTGTTCAAAGTGTGTGTTAATGACTCTTTATTGATTATTATTTTCTATTATTTCATTTAAAAGTTTTTTTATTTCAATAAGATCGTCATGATCTGGAGTCCCAGTTATAAATTTTAATATAGTCCCTAAAATGTTTATTGATCTCTTTTGTATTGAGTGTGAAATAGTTTGTTCAATTTAAGTTGAGATTCTATTCTCGTTTATGATATCCTGTTGTGTCCTGCCAAATGATTTATATTCTATCTGTTTATATTTTTCCATTATTGTCGATAAATTAACTAAATGGTATAAATATTCAGTATCTTCATATATGTAGGTTTGCGTCGTCAGTTTCGGTGAATATAAATTTTTTTATTTTTTAGATTGCTCACTGTGTATGCTTTTATGTTTATTATTAAATTCAATAGGAGTGTTACGAATATTATCTTTATATAAGACATGTTGTCTTCCTCCCCTCTCTACTAAAACTGTGTCCTCACGATTTTCTATAACTATGTATTTTAAATATTTTTGTTCAGTTTTTGTACGTCGTTTTGATAACGCCGAAATTATTTTTTTTGGTTCATAAACTTTTTGTGTTCTTTTTTTATTATGATAATCTAAAACTTTGTCTTTGTTTTTTTCAATCAATTGTTTTATTTCCGGATAATTCTTCCTATTGAAAAATACTTCCACTGGTTTTTGTTTTGTCACCGAGTGTATTGTCCTATTATACTCGTATGCTGCGTTAAATGTTTCCGTAACTGGATCAGTGTTACTTTGTTTAGCTAATGTTGCTGCGATTTCTATCAGTGCACTATGCAAGCGTACAACCAGAGATAAAGAGATCTTTAACTCCTCTCTCACTGGAAGTGAGAGAGCAATTGCTAAACGTCAAAACCTACTGAACTTTGACAGCTAATCGAGTTCAGTAGGTTTTGACGTTTAGCAATTGGAAACGAGCGATGGCCAGATTGAAATCTTACCAAAAAAATATGTAAACGGAGGGATTAGTTGCATCGTTCAAGACCACTTATAAAAAATGTAAAACAATGAAAATTAAATAAAGTTGTGAAATTTAAAGATATTTGATGAAACGTTTTGTAATTTGAAGCATCATAGGTTTATTTTCAATGGAAAATGATTAAAAACATTTAATGATCGAGAGCTAAAAAGCTTAAATCCTATTATTGGTTATTGGAAGGGCAAAAGTTAGTTGTTATAACATTCGTTAAAAAGATTTAAGTAGTTTCTCCATATAATAAATAACCACTATTTAGTAATTTTTATTCGTGCTTAATGTTGGGTATTAGGTTGATAAATGCCCAAAAATTGTTATTTTGTTCAATCCGGCCATAATGGAAAATGTTATAAAAAACGCTAATTTTGAGGCGCTCTCACACTGGAATAAGTTTAACATCCCTTTATTCCTGGTACAACTGAACCGTTTGATGTCGAATGAGCTGTTGGCGCACGATTATGTGTTGTACTATGTAGTCTCCGTATAGTGCAGTGGTCGGCATCCCTGCGATCCACGGCTACCCGCTTGAGACAAATATTCCAATACAACTACACATTTTTTCTCTATACACTAACACCAACGCACATTTTCGGGTTATTTTTTTT
>NW_024395824.1:14135355-14199231 GCF_016617805.1 Bactrocera tryoni | reverse complement strand
TTTGTGTGAGGGAATGTGCCTTAATTTGCATGTGCCTGTGCTTGTGCCTGTTGTTCCTCTCCCTAGTCCTTTTGGTGCTGGCGTAGTTGTTGTGTGTTGTGCTTCCTTGTTCCTCTTTTGTCTCGTTTTGGGTTGCGTTTTGACAGCAATGTGAAATTTATTCGATGTCTCCACTTTTTCCGTCTGCGCACCACAATTGTGTCACCTCACTTTTTCCCTTTGGTTTTTTTTTTTTTTTTGTTTTACCGTACATACATACATGTGAGTATTTAACGTTTAGCACCGCACTTTTGTTCACCTTTTTCACACTTTGGTTAATTTTCTTTTCTTTTTCACACTTTGCTACCACCGTTTTCTCTCAAATTTGGCTGTTTTTTCCACTTATATACCTCTTTCTTTTTGTACCGGTAACTGTTTGTTTTTTTTTTTTTTGTTTTTCAGCTTTTGTCACCAACGGCGGTTTTGGTTGTTACCACCGTTTCCAAAGAATTATTTTACAGTTTTCATGATTTTTCCGTTTATTTTTTTGCTTTTGTCACCAACGGCTCACCACCGTTTCCAAAGAATATTTACAGTTTTCACAATTTTTCCGTGTTTTTTCCCCTTTTTTTCACTTAGTCACCGCCGGTTTCCCCTGATTTTTCTTACAGCTTTCACAATATTTCCGTATTTGTTTTTTCCTTTTTGTTTGTTTTCGTAGTTACTTTTCCTCTACACTATTTTGTCTTATAGCTGGCACAATTTTTTCAGTTTTTTTCTTTGTTCTTTAAATTTGTTTTTTCACTTAGCCACTGTCGTTTTGTTTGACCAGAGTTTTTCGCAAAAGGTCTTTTTTTTTTGTTTTTTTGATGTTATTACCGCGTCGGCTCGTCACCGCGATTAACTTTTATTATTATTTTTTTTTTGATTTGTGTCACCACAAGTGCCGTCCGGTACGGCTCGAAGGACAATATCTAAAATACTGTAAACACTACTGGCACTCACCGTTTTGACTCGAAAAAATAAAATGTGTTGATCGGCGATCGCGATTGTAGCGTATATGCGCATGGATAGAGAACAAAAGTGCTGGTGTCCTCGTGTGTGGTGTGAAAGTATGGTGTAGATGATGATGTGGTGGGCATCATGCCGATGTGTTGCGAATGAGGTATGTATTGTGGGATGAAAAGAAAATTATGCGCATGATGCCAATGTGTTGAGTATGGTGTGTGTAGTGTGGGGTATAGCTATCTTATATTAAGAGGGGGGCACAGAAGCTCATTTAACCAACATTCGTTTAATAATGAATTTCTATGATTATTGTTTATTTTAAGCATAAGTGCCGTTAGTTATTGGTGGCGTTAACTTGCATATATTGCAGCGAGACTATCGCTAGTGCCACAAAACTCATTTAAATGGTCTGCAACAGCTCTACCCTCTAACATAGTGAGATACAATCGCTTTTTAAATAACAGATACAATAACTCTTTTGGCAGATGGATTTCACTAAATTTATCCCATACAGCCTTGCGCATGTTAAATGCCTCACATGGTTAAACTGTGATGGATTTTACACAACAAAATGAGGCTAACGCCTTTTCATTTTCTAAATCAAATGCAAGCTTTTATGCATTTGTCATTGTTGCTACTTTGACCTCTCTGCCACGCACCTCTCACCACATATCGGAGTTTCTGAGGACACTTCTCATTTGTATAGACCAGGATATGTAATTGGATTCGTCCAATTTTTCTATCGGAAAAAGCCCACTAATTTTTCACTTCCACTTTTATAATTTTCACAAAGAAAAATTCAGTTGTTTATTAAAAATAGCGATACACAGAATTTGTCCACTTGGCGATTATTCCGACACACACTAACGTGTGTGAGTCTATTTGCACTTTTTATTTTCCGTAGCCAACACACAGTAAAACACATTATTGTTTGTCGCTCTGGGCCCATAACCTGTTTGATTGATTTATTCAAATATACTGACGTTACAAAACAAGGACATAAAAGAATAGAAGCTTAAAGTAGAAGAGAATACGAAAACGAAAAAATAGTGATGGAAGTGTTGCCATATCAAACTTTATCCCATATCTCGGGAGCCGACGGACCAATTTCGAATAAATTGTTCAAATCCAACGAAAACTGTTCAAACACCTAGGTACCAAATATTAGGATCTCAGTACCTACAGTTGACTTTTATTCGAAAATGTCGGTCAATGTGTGATATATTTAGCCGAAATTAAGGGATAATCCTTTTCTGACAACGGTATGTCTGTACGTCAAAAATGGGTTGAATCGGGCCAATAAATTCCCTTCCAATTGATTTTATACCGCATATATCGGACAATATGTAAGTTTTCTCAATGAAAATGAAAGAGCAAGGTTTATTCATAATAGTGTGGTTTTGTTCCTAAAATAGATAAATTTGAGAGAAAACTTGACCTAGCCCCTATCTAATAAATATCAGGATTTTCGAACATCCGGCTGACTTTAAACTATATGATTGGTTGTTATTACTCAGTGTAGTTTCTAATAGACTTTACCCCTGGTGGAGGGCAAGACTTTCACTGAGTGAGAATTTATTCAATCATTCATTGGTTTTTATTACGTAAAAAAAATTTTTGTTTGGTACTCGGAAAAGTAGGTTTCTAGACACCTCTAAGGACGCCTCTCCAAGCATGAGTTCTTAATTGTAACGGGAAGGTCCTCCTACACACAGTTTTCTATTTTTATACTCTCGCAACAAAGTTGCTAAGGAGAGTATTATAGTTTTGTTCACATAACGGTTGTTTGTAAGTCCTAAAACTAAAAGAGTCAGATATAGGGTTATATATACCAAAGTGATGAGGGTGACGAGCAGAGTTGAGATCCGGATGTCCGTCTGTCCGTCCGTCCGTCCGTCCGTGCAAGATGTAACTTAAGTAAAAATTGAGATATCATGATGAAACTTGGTACACGTATTTCTTGGCTCCATAAGAAGGTTAAGTTCGAAGGCAAAATCGGCCCACTGCCACGCCCACAAAATGGCGGAAACCGAAAGCCTATAAAGTGTCATAACTAAGCCATAAATAAAGATATTAAAGTGAAATTTGGCACCAAGGATCGCATTAGGGAGGGGAATATTTGGACGTAATTTTTTTGGAAAAGTGGGCGTGGCCGTGCCTCCTTCTAAGTTTTTTGTACATATCTCGGAAACTACTATAGCTATGTCAACCAAACTCTATAGAGTCGTTTCCTTCAGGCATTTCCATAAACAGTTCAAAAATGGAAGAAATCGGATAATAACCACGGGAGGTGGGCCCATACAAAGGTTATGTTGAAAATCACTAAAAGTGCGTTAACCGACTAACAAAAACCGTCAGAAACACTAAATTTTACGGAAGAAATGGCAGAAGGAAGTTGCACCCAGGCTTTTTGTAAAAATGGAAAATGGGCGTGGCGTGACCAAAAACCACATCTCAGGAACTACTCCACCGATTTCAATGAAATTCGGTATATAATATTTTCTTAACACCCTAATGACATGTACGAAATATGGGTGAAATCGGTTAACAACCACGCCTTCTTCCAATATAATGCTATTTTGAATTCCATCTGATGACTTTTCTGTATAATATATACATTAGGAACCAATGATGATAGCGGAATAAAACTTTACACAAATACGGTATTTGAAAAATATGTAAATGACGGATAATGAAATCTCGATTATCACTTTATCATGCGAGAGTATAAAATGTTCGGTGACATCCGAACTTAGCCCTTCCTTACTTGTTTCTTATTATCAGATAGAAAAATTTATATCTCGCTTCCAACTACTTGAAAAAATATCTTGTTCCTTAGATTTTGTAGGAAATTGAATGCTCTACAAAACAGGTCCCCACGATTTTTTCGTAAACCCAACCGTTTAAAAGATATTAACGGTTGAAGTTTGATTATTTTTGGGGAAAATTTTTATTTCTTTTGAATTTTATAACTCAATGAAATCATTATGAATGATGAAACTCATATGTTTTTGGAGAGGCTTTCTTAGAGGTGTCTAGGAACCTATTTTTCAGAGTATCAAACGAAAAAAAATTTTTTTTGATCCACCTTAATATGCATTGATGTTTGACGATGAATATCTCGTAAACGCTTAACTTAATCGAAAAATCATTAGTGACCATTTTTATAGAGCAGTAAATTTCCTAAAAACTATATTGAACTTAAAGTGCCATACAAACTGAACAATCGGAATCAAGTTCTTATATGGAAAGCTTTCACATCTGACAATGTATCTTCACAAAAATTGACACAGGTTTTTTTCTAGGGCAACAATGAAATCTCCGAAAAAATTGTTCAGATCGGCTAACTATAGCATATAGCTGCCATACAAACTGAACGATCGCAAAAAAGTTCTTGTATGGAAAACTTTTGCATTTGACAAGATACATATATTCACGAAATTTGGTATAGAATACTTTTTAAGGCAACAATGTAACCTCCGAAGAAATTGTTCAAGTCGAATTACTATAGCATAAAGCTGCCATTCAAACCGAACGATCGGCTTGTATGTATGGAAAACTTTCGCATTTGACGTGGTATCTTACCGAAATTTCACATGGATTATTGCTTAAGGTAATAATAAAACCTCCGAAAAAATTGTTCAAATCGGATTTCAGCTGCATTTCTTTTAGTAACTATGTGTTCAGTTTATATGGAAGCTATATGCTATTGTAAGCTTCCATATAAACTCAACACATAGTTACCAAAAGAAGTGCAGCTGTGAAGGGTATATTAGCCTCGGTGCAGCCGAAGTTAACGTTTTTTCTTGTTTTTATTTGGTTTTCCGCTGAACACATTGCGAGACACTGCTGACAAAATCGGGGATTTACGTTACTCCGTTACTTCGGCGGTTTAACAAAAAAGAAAGTGCGGATGTTGGGGTTGAAGAAAAGAAAATTTTCGGTCGAACGTCTTGATTCACGGGCGAAACGATAAGAAGAAGGATCCTGTTCGGATCCATCCCATTGTCTAGTTTGGATGGTGAATTCGTGGATTGATCTGTTGTTGATGATGTGGTGGGTTGTATGATGATGTGTGGTGTGAGCGATGTTGTGTGCTGTGTTGGGTGATTCAAGTTGCTTGTTGTACAAGTGATGTGATGAAGTTGCTGTGATGTATGTTTTTTTTTTTTTGTTTTTTTGTGTCGGAGGGGGAATCTTCCAAAAGATACTGCCTTAGACAGGCAGCATGCACGATTCATATTGCCCGCTAAAGATACACCTCTTTCGGGATCACGCCCAATTAGTATTATCTAACTTTACTGGACTTGCGTGGCAGTACGCCTATGTACTAAACCCTAACTACGGCTGCGTTAGCTTGTATTTGGACCTGCGGGACCACCGTTAGGTATTACTTCGCAGGACCAAGCTGGGCAAGAATGCCTCTTCAGAAACTCCTTTCGTGGTTATTCAGCTGGTCTCACGCTTCTTCGCTGTCGTTCTCTTACCCTGAGTTCATGGTTCGCTGTTGCGGCCCACTCTTTCATTTTCGCCCATACCAACTTTGATTGCAGCATGTGGCTTATAATGTTGTCAGCCGTCATCCTTTGATTTATTATTCCTTTGATGGTAGCTCTCTCCATTACGTATCTCGAACAAAAGAAGAAGATATGCTCGGCGTTTTCGTTGGCACTGCTGCAGAATGAACATTTCGTGTCATCGTCGTGGCCGAATCTGAACAGGTATTCCATGAGACAGCCATGACCTGTCAAGAATTGCGTCAGATAAAAGTCTGTCTCCCCATGTTGTCTCTCAATCCAAGCTGATACGTTTTTATTGAGTCTGTGCGTCCATCTTCCTTTTTCTGCCGCGTTCCATTGTCTTTGCCACTCTTCGAGGCTACCCTGTCTCTCCTATTTTCGCTCGTCAGCTGTTAGACGCCTATTCATAACTTTAGATTTTAGGTATGCTCTACGTAACTCTGAGGCCATTAGGTCCGGATGCATAAGACCAGATATGATACTGGCCGCTTCATGTGAGACTGTTCTGAATGCACAGGCCACTCTGATGGCGCATAGCCTGGTCACTGCCTTTGCCTTATTGGCATTAGTTTTTTGGCGCAGTGCTTTTCCCCATATAGGGGCCGCATACATCAGTGTTGACTGGCTTACTTTAGCTAGTAGAGCTCTCCTGCTTTGACTAATGTCACCAGTGTTAACCATTATTCTTGACAAGGCCGCTGTAACAGCAGCTGCCTTGCTATAGGTTTTTTCAATATGCGCTTTGAAAATCAATCTCGTGTCAATCATAACGCCAAGGTATCTTAGGGAGTTTTGCGTTGTGATGTTGTATCCATCGATATTTAGGGTGACCGTTTCTAATTTTATCCTGCTCGTGATAAGCACTGCTTCCGTCTTTTCTCCAGCCAGCTGCAACTTAGTTTCAGTGAGCCAGTCCTTAATTTTTGGTGTGGTCGCATTACAGAAGTTTTGAATTTGAGAGAGCTCTTTCGTAGGCGTAGCACCCCGTCGTATAGTACATTCCAAAGTAACGGACCCAATACAGAGCCCTGCGGTACTCCACCTGTCACCACGTAGCTTTTTGAGCCTGCATCGGTGTCGTACAGCAGCAGTCTATCAGACAGATAGCCAATGATTATCCTTAGTAGATATCCCGGAGTGTTTCTTGCCTCTAAAGCCTTAATTATTTGTGGCCAGGATGCAGAGTTAAAAGCATTTTTGACGTCAAGTGTGACAAATGCGCAATATTTTTCATCGCCATGCATCCACCTGGTTCCCTCTATGGCCTTGGCCGCGATGTCTGTCAATTTTCCGACTGCGTCCATGGTGGATCGATGTCTTCGGAAACCAAATTGGATTTCAGACAAGCCGGGCAGCTCACCTTTTAGGTGTTGTTCCAGACGTTTACAGATTAACTTCTCCAATATTTTGGCCATCGTGTCGATCATACAAAGTGGTCTATAAGCAGTCGGCTCGCCCGCCGGTTTGTTTGGTTTCTGGAGGAGAACCAGGCGCTGTTTCTTCCATACTCTTGGGAAAACGCCTTCGTTTAGACACCTAGAAAAAATTTCCGCGAAGGCCTTCTTGCTGTGTTTAACAGCAATCTTAAGCGCCTTGTTTAAGATGCCATCAAGTCCTGGCGCCTTTGTATTGCCGAATCTTTCTGCCACTTCTACTACCTCCTCCTCGTCGATTGGCAAAATTTCGACCACTGAAGTTATTCTTCCTTTTTTATGGATTGGGCATAGCACACTTAATTTCCAATCGTTGGGCATGCTTTCGTCCGACCATATTTTACAAAGAAGCTGATGCATGCTCCTTATCAGTTCTTCGCCGCCGTGTTTGAATAGCTCGGCCGGCAATCCGTCGGCCCCTGCCGCTTTGTTGTTCTTCAGGCGGGCAATTGCTATTCGAACTTCTTCATGGTCGGGCAATGGAACGTCTGCTCCATCGCCATCGATTGGGGAATCGGGTTCGCCTTCTCCTGGCGTTGTGCGTTTACTGCCATTCAGCAGGCTGGAGAAGTGTTCCCTTCATAATTTAAGTATGCTCTGGGCATCAGTGACTAGATCACCTTTGGGGGTCCTACAAGAGTATGCTCCGGTCTTGAAACCTTCTGTAAGCCGCCGCATTTTTTCGTAGAATTTTCGAGCATTACCCCTGTCGGCCAGCTTATCAAGCTCTTCGTACTCACGCATTTCAGCCTCTCTCCTCTCCTCGACGAACAAAAGCAAAACTCTATAAGTCGCTCATAATTCCCGTCCTGCTATATGGTGCAGAGGCTTGGGCGATGAAAGCAACCGATGAGTCGACGTTACGAGTTTTCGAGAGAAAAATTCTGCGAAAGATTTATGGTCCCTTGCGCATTGGCCACGGCGAATAGCGCATCCGATGGAACGATGAGCTGTACGAGATATATGACGACATTGACATACTTCAGCGAATTAAAAGACAGCGGCTACGCTGGCTAGGTCATGTTGTCCGGATGGATGACAACACTCGAGCTCTGAAAGTATTCGACGCAGTACCCGCCGGGGGAAGCAGAGGAAGAGGAAGACCTCCAATCCGTTGCAAGGACCACGTGGAGAAGGACCTGGCTTCGCTTGGAATATCCAATTGGCGCCACGCAGCGAAAAGAAGAAACGACTGGCGCGCTGTTGTTAACTCGGCTATAATCGCGTAAGCGGTGTCTACGCCAATTAAGAAGAAGAAGAAAAATGAGTCAAACGAATATATTTTGAGCTGTACCGAAATTTGTACTCTTTATTTATACTATTAAGACTAACTTATTACATGGTTCTTACTTCTGTTTATACTAACTAGTATGTTTACTTATTACTAGTTAATAGTTTGTTAAGATACAAATTATATTATTTGTTTAGATTTGTTTACATACTCGTATATGTATACTGTTTGCTTAGATATATTTGCTTTGTTTTAAGATAATGTTGTTGTGGTATTCAAACTCAATTTTTTTTGATACTTGTTTGTTTAGGATGGTTTGTTGTAGCGATAGTACATTTCAATTCTTCCAACTCAAGGTTGTTTCTGCATTCTGTTTACTGAGACAAAAGGTTGTTTTGATGTTTGTTACTATTACATATAAGGAATATATTCCTTAACTCGCGCAATAGATGAGCATTACTTACGCCTCCTTTACACTACTCGCGAAGTTAAACGTATTTCTCAAAGCAAAAAAATGTCGGAACTAAAAAAGAAGAGACGGCAATACTGTGCGGAATACATTAAATTCGGATTCATTGAAAATCCCACAAACCCATCCTCGCCTTTGTGTTTTCTATGTCTAAAAACATTTTCGAATGAAGCAATGAATCCTTCAAGACTGCAAGATCATTTGAATAAAATGCATCCAGATAAGAGAGACAAGAATGAAGCATATTTTCAAGACCTAGGGAAGAAGCATAATACTCTGCCAAGTGTAGCAAAACTATGTTCGGCGAAAACTTCTTTGAGTAATAGTTCTGTGCAAAGACGAATTGATGAAATGGCTGAAAACATTTAAGAATCATTGTGCGATCACCTGAGGTCAAGTCAATTTTCAATTCAGCTGGATGAGTCCACTTTACCAACTAATGAAGCATTGTTGTTGTCTTCCGTGAGTTTTATTAAAGATGAGAAAATATGTGAAGGACTATTATTTGATAGAAATTTAGAGACCGATTCAAAAGGCGAAACCATATTCAATATATTGGAAAAGTTTTGCGATGAGAAAGAAATTCCTTTGAAAAATATTATTTCAGTTGCTACGGATGGCGCTCCGGCTATGACAGGGTGCCATAAAGGCTTCATAGCATACTTAAAAAATAAAATTCCAGATGTCCTTGGTATACATTGCGTTATTCATAGACAACATTTAGTTGCTAGAAACTTAAGTGAAAAACTATTTCAATCACTGCAATATGTCATCAAAGCAGTCAATAAAATCGGCAACAGCTCTTTGAAAGATAGATTATTTCATCAGCTTTGTGTTACTAATGACGAGGATTTCAAGACAAGCTCATAACATCAAAGAATGATATATGTAGCTTACATGACAGACCTGTATAAATTGTTCAAAGACATGAATCTCCAACTGCAAGGCGATAAACTAATTTTAATTAAAACAAAAAACGTCGTTGCTGCTTTCGCAGCCAAACTGCTTCTACACAAAAAGAATCTGGGCAGAAGTGAGTTTCACAATTTTCCGAATTTATCAGTATCATGCAGTAACGACGAATTGTTTGCCTACTGCCAACATTTGGAAAACCTCCACATTGACTTCACCGAACGATACCAGGACATTTTGAACTTGGAAATACCAGACTGGGTATTGGATCCGTTTTCAAATGTCAGCACAGCAATGTCACCTCAGCTGGAAGAAGAACTTATACAATTGACAACAAACGAGGAAATAAAAATCAAGTTCAAAAATGTTTACCAAGAATTTTGGCTACAAAAACCGATCTCGCAATTGTACCCTGGATTGTGGTCAATCGTTCAACGATTCTTGATAGCATTCCCATCGTCATATTTGTGTGAACATGTATTTAGCGCTGTGACAACACTGCTTACTAAAAATAGAAATCGTTTGCTTCTTACCGAACGTGGCGACTTGCGACTGTTCTTGAGTAAAATGGAACCTGATATTAAAAAATTTATTAAACAGCATCAGATTCATCCTTCACATTAGTTTTTATATATGGATCGATTATTTTAGTTGTATTTTTAATAAAATATTCTCTGTTTTAATATTATAAAGTTGTGTTTCAATAATGATTCTTATTGGCAGGTGGAGCCCGTAAGAGTTAACTTGAGACCTAAGCGTCGTTGTATGTTACCTACTGCGCTTAGGTTTCAAGTTGTTGGTTATAGTAAAAGTTTCGTTTAGAATTCTCCGTTAATATACATATATAGGACATAATAATTAATTTGAAGTTATAGTGGCTTTTAAATAGGTGAAAAAATGGGGGCGCTAAAAAAATATTTATTCTCAAAGTGCGCGGTAGACAAAATAAGTTTGGGAACGATGACAACAACTGCTGAGTCGACGTTGCGAGTTTTCGAGAGAAAGCTTCTGCGAAAGATTTATGGTCCTTTGCTCGTTGGCCACGGCGAATATCGCATTCAAAGAGCCCTATGAGATATATGACGACATTGACATAGTTCAGCGAATTAAAAGACAGCAGCTATGCTGGCCGTCGGCGCAGCACATATCGGGAGAGGAAGACCTCTACTCCGTTGAAAGGACCAGGTGGAGAAAGACCTGGTCTCGCTTGGAATATCAAATTGGCGCCACGTAGCGAAAAGAAGAAACGACTGGCGTGCTGTTGGTAAGTCGGCTATAACCGCGTAAGCGGTGTCTACGTAAATAAAGAAAAAGAAGTCTCTGCAGCTGTTGCAGCGTGCTTTCAAGCGTGTTGTGCGGCGATGCCTATGACGACTGCCATGGCGAGGCGGAGATGTTCGCAAGTGTATGGTTCTTGATACTTGCGTATGATATACTCTTCGGCACTAGGCCACATCACAATGTAGACTTTGACAAGAGCTGGTGGAGTTTGCCGATGCATGGTTTCGTTTGGCAAACCGGTGAAATAACTTATGATGCGGTCTTTGCCAAAACTGACGTGCTACGTTCGCCCAGCACTCGATGGTAGTGCAGTCATCTGCCAAACAGGTCATACAATTCCCGTGGGCTCTTGCAACTTGTTAGCGTTTAGCGGGCTTCATGCTCTTAAGAATGGTGCATCATTTGGCTTCAGTGTAAAGGCCCAATCGATAGCTCAGCTCTTTCTGTGTGTCCTTGGGGCAGCGACCGGTGCAGCTGTCGCTCTGGGTGCCGCAATTTCGGACCTTACGGGTTTCGAGGTGGTTTGGGTGTCCTCTACGTCCATTTCTATTTTAACATAAGAGTAGGTTAAATTGATTTTATTTATAATGTTATAATGTAGTTATTGTCGCGACATATCTATACATACATATGTATATGGATAATACGTTGGTCTCCATGGCGCTTGTGTGAGTTTCTTTTTATGTACGATAAAGCGGACTTATTTCGAAATAGCGGTTTTGATGTATTAATTTTGCTATTGATTTTGATTTTAGGTGCAATTGCTTCTTCATTGGTCGGAAGAAAACAAAGCTTTACGAGTGGTCGAATTAACATGGTGGATAACTTCTTCCATGAAGTTTATAAACTCTTTCTTTGAGCTCCGATAAAGTTCTTTCCATTGACGCTCATAATCTTTGAGGGATATCTGCGTCGACCGTCAAAGCGTGCAAATGCTGCGAGAAAAGCCGCAGTTGTCAGATCGGAACAAAGATCGAAGTGTACTGCCTGGAAGGGTCCAGCAATATCATCCCCAGCAATGGTAAAGGGTAGAAGATAATGCAAGGGTTAGGTGGTAAAGCTGCCATGATCTGCGTACGCATTTTGTGTTTGTACGTAGTATATTTACACCTGAAAATCGCCTTTTTGATTTGTGGTTTTAATCGCGGTATATAGAATTCTCGTCGGACCCGTTGTTGTATCAAGCGATGCTCACTATGCAGTGTAAGCTGTTGGGAGTATATAAGAAATAGGTAAGTAAAACGGGATTTCTCTGGAATAATGATGGGATGTCGTTCGTTATAACTAAGGCTGGAATTCGCTAATCTTCCATTTGCCCTTATTAATCCCTTAGTGTCCAAGAATGGATTTAAGACGAGAAAAGAGCTTCCCTTTTATAGTGGTCGTTTTTCGAGCAACTTTGTTTTTTCTCGACTGAAATAGCGAGCTTCAGTGTATGTGATGATAGTAACTTTTGCAAGTCGAAATGTGGTAGTTATACGCTAGGATCATTTGGTAAACCTTTAATTTTTTGTTTAAGTCTTTGATGAAAATCGGTGAAGAACATCCTCCTCTGGAGTGATATGAAAATTTTAAATTTTCCGACTTTCCGGCGGTATTATATTCCGAGCGGGAGACTTTGGCCAAAATTCTTGTGATTCTGTTATCCATGTGGGACCGTTCCACCAGAGTGTAGTGCTGGTGAGGTGCAGTGGCTTGCAACCTCTTGTCACAAGATCCGCTGGGTAATCTGCGCTTGCAACATGTTGTCATTTTGCTGGGAGGTGGTTTTTCTAACCATGCTAAAACTATTTCTGACCAAAGATACATTTTATGATCGGTTAATTTGAGATGGGTTTGAAATATTGAAATTAATTTTGCTAACAGAAGAGCACCATTCAGTTCAAGACGTGGCAGACTGAGTGTCTTGAAAGGTGCAATTTTAGCTTTGGCTACCAAGAGGTTTGCAGATATTTTGTTATCGTATTGAGTGAGAGGCATCACAGAAACCGTGTAATTCTGCGTTAATGTTAGAAGTGAAATTTACCCATCGAAGGATTCTAATTTCTGAAATAGTATGCAAGCTGTTAGCAAATTGAACATATTTTGTTAAATGCACAGGTTTTACCTGCTCATCCCATTCAGTGCCATCTTGCCACAATTCTTGAATGAGGATTTTTGCTTGAATCATTATTGGCGAAAGCCATTCTGCGGGGTCGAAAAGCTTTGCCACAGAGGAAACTATTTGGAGTTTGGTTAGGGCGGACATTGAAGATATTGAGTCAATTGTATATGAGAATTGATCTGTTATAGCATTCCCTTGAATCCCTAGGTTTTTTGTTTTACTGGTCTTTTCAAATTTTTGAAAATCTGTATCTCTGTACTTTTTTATGTTTTTTATTATTTCGGGGTGATTTGATGTAATTTTCTTAAGTGGAAAGCCCGCTGAATTTATTGCTTTGATCACTTGTGATAGTGATTCGTACGCTAATGCGATACTGTGGCTACCCGATAGTATGCCGTCCACGTATGTTTGTGTTTGCAACACAGATGATGCTAAAGGCAAATTTGTTTCATTTGTTTTTGCCAATCCATTTGCGGAAGACTATGCGTTGGAAATCTTGGTCCTTTTCATGTACTAGAATTTGCTTATACATTTTTTAAACATGCGCCAATTTGGAATTAGCAACATGAGATCAAGTTGTAATGTTAATCTCGTACTCTTTGAGGCATTGAAAACAACTCGCACTTTTGTTGTAGTTTTATCGCGTCTTATTACCCCATGATGTGAAAGATAAAAAGACAAATATCTACCTTTAGATACTTTTTCATATGGTACAGCTTCTTCCATATGATTGAGGTCAAGATATTCGTCCATTACATTATCATATGTTGATTTAAGCTCACTTTTCTTTTTTCTAGGCTTAAAATTGCTGTACTGCTGATATTCTAGAAAGGCTTGGAGCTAAGGTTTCAGGAAAATTTGGTTTGAATGGTAGTCGCACAACATAACGACCATGTTCGTTTCTTATTATTGTGGACTTGTAATAGGCTTCGCATGCCTGGTCCTTTTCTGAAAGTTGGGTAATTTGGGGTAATTCTTCTATTTCTCTATTTTTTAAGTTGATTATTTACGTACTCGTTTGAGATATTTTTCACTTGTGTTGTGAAAGAATTGATTTTTTCAGGGGCTTGGCCACTTATAATTGTATTTTGGGCTAACAATTTATTGGAGATTTTCTCTATACCTTCAAGAATTATTTGAGGTATTAAGTCATTGCCTAATAATGTGTCGATTTGTGATGGGGTATGCCAGTTGGGATCTGCTAATTTGTGATGTGAGCATTTTTCCCCGTGTATTTTATTTACTTTATAGCTTGGAAGCAAATTTAAGTTGCGGTAGAACGATGGCTTCTAATATCCGCATTTGGAGAAACTATGGTAATTGGAATAATTTATCGAATAATTCTTACGCTCATTCCCGTAATTAGGAAATTTGAATGTTTTATTGGCAATTTGAGCCGATGTTGAGCCTTTGATGACATGAAGAATCTTCGAGAGTCTTGATCTATTAGTGCTCTTAGTTTGAATAAATCACCCTTATGTTCTATGGCGATGACCGCAATTATTTCAATTTCTGAATGAAGCGCTTAAATTGTTGCTGCTTTAGAGCAACATGGTTATTCTTCCCTTTTTTGGGATTTGAGATTTCGGGGTTACTTGATGAAGTTGTAGCGATTAACCCCGAGGTTTTTTGAAATTGATTTTGCTTCAAATTTTGAAAACCACGTTTCACCTTCTCTTTCAAACCATTTTGAGGTTTCAATGAAGCTGCTTATGTCCGATATGCTTTTAGTAGAAATCCATTCAAGGTTTGTTGCTTTATGGATTCCAAGTGTTCTGTGTCGGATCTGTGATAGGGCTGGGCATTCACAGAGAAAGTGGCAAATTGTTTCTTTCTTCCGCAGTCTCGGCAGATGTTGTTGTAGGGCATACCTATTTTGATCGCATGTTCTCCAAATGGCCAGTACCCTGTTATGGTAGCTATTACTCTGTAGATACTCTTCCTAGATCTATTTAATAAGTCGTTAGTTCATTTCTTGTCATATGCAGGCCATAATTGTTTAGTTAAAATAAATTTTGTTATGTTTTACCATCAGTTATTTGCATCTTGTTGAAATTGTCTCTTGATCTCCTTTTGATCAATCCTAGCGGGCTAAATATTAGCTTCGCCTCGGATTCGTTAAGGAAAGCTCCTGCCTTTGCCAACTCGTCTGCTAGGTGGAGCTTGTTTTTTATTGAGGTCAGTGCTTTCTTGCAATTGTGAACTATACTGGAATTTGTCGTGGGCGAAGACTGTAATAAGAAATCTGTAAATATTCATGCTTTATGTATAGTCTAGTGGTTTTCCAATAGAGCTTCGCAGGCCTTTTCTATGCCCAGTACTTCCGCTTGGAATATGCTAGCCGAGTTCGGTAGACAGATAGAGGGAGAAATGTCTAGATCAACGGAAAATACCCCCGTACCTACTCCACAGTCTATTTTGCACCCGTCGGTATAGACTGAGATGAGAGCCTCTTCTCCATTTTCGTCTAGATGGTATCCTCAACTCGAAGTGTCTATTGAAATCCAGTTTTGGGAGAATGTAGTCAGATTTATTAATGGTGAGCTTGTTTAGGATTACACAATGTCTGTAGTTCTGCTGAGTCCAACCACCCAATTCTTTTATTTTTATAGCAGAACATGCTGCTGTTTTGTGAATTAAGATGTCTATGGATAGTTGATGCAGGACTACATTGAGCGCGTCAGTCGGACATCACTTGATTGCACCAGTAACACCACCAAATGCTGCTGTTTGTATTCCGTTTAATTTCTAAAGTTGTTTTCTTTGTTTAGCGCTGTCCACCATACCAGAGCTCCATATGTACGTAAAGGGCTTATGACAGCCGTATACACCCACATGATTATACTAGGTTTAAGGCCCCAATTCTTGCTGACGATTCTCTTGCAAGTATAGTAGGCCATATATGGTATTTATTCTTCTTTCTATATTTATTTTCCAGGGCAGTTTGGGGTCAATCTCCACCCTATAGTATTTAGCTGTGTGGGATAGAGTGAGTGTTGTACCGTTTAGTACCGGAAGTTGAAACTGAGGTTTTGGATCTGCTTGTGAATAGCATCAATTTTGTTTTGTCAGGGTTAAGTGGTTCGTACTGCTCTTTCCATAATCTCGCTGACTGTTGAAGGAAACATGCCTGATAGCAACAAAACTATATCGTCAGCATATGCTACTGCTTTCAATCCTACACCGTTTAATTGGAGTAGTATTTCGTTCAGCGATACAACCCATAGAAGCGTCTTTCTACTCACATAATTTGCTTGTGTTGCAGCGTCGTTTGATGCTATAATCTTTCTATTCTTAAACACCGATTATATCCTGAAATTTCTCAAGCGTTTTTGAGAATTGAAGTTATTTTTTTGGATGCGTGTTTGTTTAATATTTTTTTTTATGTTTTTTATATTCACTTATCACAACTTGACCAATTGCCTGTACCGCACACTTGAACGAACAGAAAATTGCGACGGCGAAATAGCGAAAAAAGAAAAACGCATGCCAATTATATGGCGGTCTAATAACAATTAAAATCTTTACTCCAGTTAATATTTTACTTATCCTAAAACTTAAGCTAACGGGATAACAATTGGAATATTAGTATGTATGTATGTACAAAAAAGGAGGTAAGTATAATTCATTTCGTTAACTTATGGTAATAGATTAGGATGAGTACATATATATAACATTATTAGGGTAAGAACAATGAAAGGAAAACTTTATAATTCATATATAAAATGTCTTTCAGAAAAGTAATTAATTTTAATTTCATGATTTTTTTTCATTTTAGATTGAACATAAATATATAAGTCGCTTGACGCAACATATTCATCTGCAGACAGTTTCATCTATGCCACGATGTGTCAGAGAATTAATGATAGCACTTAATTCTATACTATTGAAGACGTCCTCTAAATCTACAAATGCAGCCTTGGTATATTGTTTGTCTTCTTCTTCTTTAGTGGCGCAGATACCGCTTACGCGATTATAGCCGAGTTAACAACAGCGCGCCAGTCGTTTCTTCTTTTCGCTCGTTGCGCCAATTGGATATTCCAAGCGAAGCCAGGTCCTTCTCAACTTGGTTCTTCTAACGGAGTGGAGGTCTTCCTCTGCTTCCCCCGGCGGGTACTGCGTCGAATACTTTCAGAGCTGGAGTGTTTTCGTCCATCCGAACCGCTGTCTTTTGATTCGGTGAACTATGTCATTGTCATGGTATATATCGTTCAGCTCATTGTTCCATCGAATGCGCCGTGGCCAACGCGCAAAGGACCATACATCTTTCGCAGAACTTTTCTCTCGAAAAATCGCAACGTCGACTCATCAGCTGTTGTCATCGTCCAAGCCTATGTGCCATATAGCAATACGGGAATTATGAGCGACTTATAGAGTTTGGTTTTTGGTCGTCGTGAGAGGACTATACTTCTCAATTGCCTACTCAGTCTGAAGTAGCACCTGTTGGCAAGAGTTATTCTGCGTTGGATTTCCAGGCTGACATCGTTTGTGGTGTTTATTCTGGTTCCTAAATATATGAAACTATCTACAACTTCGAAGGAATGACTGCCAACAGTGACGTGAAAGCGATGTCGCGAGTGCGACGACTGTTTGTTTCATGACAGGAGATATTTTGTCTTGCCCTCGTTCACTGCCAGACCCATTTGCTTTGCTTCCTTGTCCAGTATGGAGAAAGCAGAACTAAAGGCGCGGGTGTTGAGGCGGATTATATCAATATCATCGGCACATGCCAGCAGCTGTACACTCTTATAGAAGATTGTACCTGCTCGATTAAGGTCTGCAGTTCAAATTATTTTCTTAAGCAGCAGATTGAAGAAGTCGCACGATAGGGAGTGGCCTTGTCTGAAACCTCGTTTGGTATCGAACGGCTCGGGGAGGTCCTTCCCGATCCTGACGGAGCTTTTGGTAATGCTCAACGTCAGCTTACACAGCCGTATTAGATTTGCGGGGATACCAATTCATCGCGGCATAAAGGCAGCACCTTTTTGTGCTGTCGAAAGCAGCTTTGAAATTGACGAAGAGGTAGTGTGTGTCGATTCTCCTTTCACGGGTCTTTTCCAAAATTTGGCGCATAGTGAATATCTGGTCAGTTGTTGATTTTCCAGGTCTAAAGCCACACTGATAACGTCCAATGAGGTTGTTGACGGTGGGCTTTAATCTTTCACACAATACGTTCGATAGAACCTTATACGCGATGTTGAGGAGGCTTATTCCACGGTAATTGGCTGAGATTGTGGGGTCTCCCTTTTTGTGGTTTGGGCAGAGCACACTTACATTCCAATCATTAAGCATGCTTTCGTCCGACCATATTTTACAAAGAAGCCGATGCATACTCCTTATCAGTTCTTCGCCGCCGTGTTTCAATAGCTCAGCTGGCAATCCATCGGCCCCCGCCGCTTTGTTGTTCTTCAGGCAGGTAATTGCTGTTCGAACTTCTTCATGATCGGGCAATGGAACGTCTGCTCCAACGTCAGCAATTGGGGAATCGCGTCCGCCTTGTCCTGGCGTTGTACGCTCACTGCCATTCAGCAGGCTGTAGAAGTGTTCCCTCCACCTCTAGGGATTCTACAAGAGTATGCTCCGGTCTTGAAACTTTCTGTAAGCCGCCGAATTTTTTCGTAGAATTTTCCAGAATTTCCCCTGTCGGTCAGCTTGTCAAGGTTTTTGTACTCATGCATTTCGGCCTATTTCTTTTTCTGTCAGCAAATGCGTTTCGCTTCCCTCTTCAACTCTTGGTATCTATCCCATCCCGCATTTTATTGTGGTCGATCGTAACGTTGCGAGGTAGGCAGCCTATTTTCTCTCACTTGCGTGAACTTCTACACAGGACAAGGATGGAGTAGTGTAGTAATTTTTCAATTACACTTATTACATCGTGAAGGGCAGTTTCGGCCCTTTATATACGCAAGTTAGAACTTCGATAACTTATCCGCCATGATTGTTCTTATATATGAGTCCGTTAGCCTTTCTAGTACCTTCAGCATAAAGGAGGTGAGGCTTATAGGTCTAAAACTCTTGGCATTTTCGTTTGTTCTTCTGCCTGGTTTTGGAAGGAACACCACTTTAATTCTTTTCCAACTTCTTGGGATGTAGGACAGTTGAATGCTAGCTTTGTATATATTTTCAAGTATTTTTATTGTTTATAATCATTGATTCTACCAGCCTTTGTAGCAATATGGGCATAATCCCGTCAGAACTTGCCGCTTTAAATGGAGAGCTTCGTTTGCCGGTGGTTCTGATCGAACCCTCGTTATAGGCGTTTGCTGACTCCCAGGACGGGCGTTTTGATAAGTAGCTGCATAGATTGTTTTGTATTAGTATGTTCCTTAGATAGCATTTTACTCAGCTTTGCGGTTTCTGTGCAACTTTCTATCGATGTGTAGAAAGATCGCCATGCGTTATTTTTAATTTTCCTGACTGCTTTTTTGTATCTTTTCATGGTATCTTTATATGGTTGCCAGATTTTGGTTCTCATTGAAAGCTCTCCTTAGTTGAGTTCTAAAATTCTTGAGGTCACTGTTCCACCAAGGAAGGTTAGGTTAGTTAGGTTAGGTTAGTTAGGTTAGGTTGGATGGCCGATCCAAGATCGCACATGGACTAGACGTAGTCCTTTGTGATGCCATATAAAATAGAACTCCCATATTCGGACTTAAAGATCGGCAAAACGTTTGGTGGCCGATACAAATGTGCAAATGCGCTTGATATCTACTCCAACCAGTTCGGAAGGATGTCTGAAGGTATGTGCCCCCAAGTATTTAAGTCTTAACCTCCCGAATGCGGGACAGTCAAGAAGGAAGTGCTGACTAATTTCTGCCGCATCTTCTTCTAAGCAGCTTTTGCAAGCGGCATCCGGTAAGATTCGTAGTCTTACAGCATGCGTTCCAATAAGGCAATGGCCTGTCAAGAGCCCCACTATTAAAGAGAGGCTTGCCTTACTGAGGGCGAAGAGATCGTTAGATCTTCTGTGATCAATCTTGGGCCAGAATGCTTTTGCGACCGCGTAGTACCAGTGCTGGCCCAGCGTTGACCAAGCATCCGTGAGGCCCAGATTTCCAGTAGTAGGACACAAGAGGACACCGGAGCACCGACCTGTTGCCATTCTACCGATAGTGACTCTAGGGTACCCTTCCTTGCTAGCTCATCAGCTTTGCAATTACCCGCTATTCCTCTGTGGCCCGGCACCCATACAAGCCTTATAGTAAATACTGTCGAAGCCAGGGACAGTGAAGCCAGACACTCCTCAACCAGCCCTGAACGCACTGTGAATGAATTCAGGGCTAGTATCGCCGCTCTACTATCTGAGTGGATGGTCACTTCCCTGAAGGTGGATACCCTCCGGAGTAGCAGATCTGCTGCTACCTTAATGGCTGCAACCTCAGCCTGGAAGACACTGCAGTAGTCAGGAAGTCTGAAACTAGTGCTGATGGAGAGCTCCCGACAGTAAACCCCTCCACCAACCTTCCCACCAAGCTTTGATCCATCCGTAAAGAAGCTTACTGCCCCTCTTCTCCAACGGCTTCTTCCCACCCATAGTTCCCTCTTCGGTATATGGGTAGAGGAGAAACCGCGGGATTTTGATATGGCAACTCCATGATCCAGATGATTCGGTAAGTAGTCAAAGCTTGTGAGGATGTCTGAGTTTTCAGAAACACGCTCCTTTAGGAACCCAGATTCCCTGAGTCTAATAGCCACTTTTGCGGCCATACATCTTCCGGCGATGTCCACGGGCGTTATGTTGAGAATTGCATTAAGTGCCACGCTTACGAGTTTCTTAGCAAGTGTGGTCTTCTGTAAACCCTCCACCACATAAAACTCCATAGAACATTATGGGCTTTACTATGGTATCATAGAGCCAGAGGACCACCTTCGGTGAGAGGCCCCACCTTTTGCCAATAGCTCCTCTACAGCAGTAGAGGGCAATCGATGCCTTTTTGGCTCTCTCCTCGATGTTCGGCTTCCAAGAAAGCTTCTTATCCAGGATGAGCCCTAGATACTTCACTGTATCCGCCGGTCGCAGGCGGATACCTCCCATTTGCGGCAAAGGTGTGACTGGGATCTTATACCTTCTACTGAATAAAACCATTTCTGTTTTATTCGGGTTGATGGCGAGTCCACATCCGATCGCCCATTTAGTTACAACGCCGAGATATCCCTGCGTCAGCTCGTATACGGTGCTAAGGAACTTTCCTTTGACCATAAGTGCTACATCGTCTGCATAGGCAATCACCCGGCAGCCCAGATCCTCTAGTTTCTTAAGAAGGTCGTTAACGACTAGGATCCATAGAAGAGGAGAAAGAACCCCACCCTGAGGGGTTCCCCTGCTCACATTGCGCTGCGCGCGCGCGCCGCCCCATTCTGTTTCGACTACTCTGTCACACAGAAGACTGAAGATGAGGTGCTTGAGGTTCGATTCAACCCCATGACCCTCTAGAGCAGTTATGACTGCCTCCGGTAAGACATTGCTGAAAGCTCCCTCGATATCAAGGAAGGTCCCAACAGCGAAATCTTTAGCCTCGATGGCTTCCTCCAGCCACGACATAATAGTGTGCAGGGCAGTGTCCACCGACCTGCCTTTACGGTACGCATGTTGCGCTCCTGATAGGTAGTCTCTCGGAATGCGACTCCTCAAATACCAGTCCATCAGTCTCTCCAAAGATTTAAGTAAAAAAGAGGAGAGGCTGATGGGTCTAAAATCCTTGGCCGTGACATGAGAGCCCCTGCCAGCCTTCGGGATGAACGCAACTTTGTCTCGTCTCCAGGCCCCCGGGATGTACCCTAATCTGATGCAGTTCGCATAGATCGGTAGCAACCAACTGCATGATATCTTAACAGCCTGCTGCAGCTGCGCTGGTATTATGCCGTCCGGTCCCGGGGACTTGAACGGTTTGAACGAATTAATAGCCCATGTCAAGTGTCGCTCATCCAGAAGGCCGGAAAAGGCCGTGCAGTCATCATGCAACTCTCCGAGAGATGCCGCCATAGAGGACGTTCTGTCAGGGAAGTGAGCATCAAGGAGCAACTGAAGTGTATCTTCACTGCTTAGGGCCCACTTCCCGTTTACATCCTTGAGATAACCCAGAGGCACTGGGTTTTTAGCGAGAATACGCCTGAATCTAGAGGACTCGTGGCAGCCCTCCACTTTTTCGCAGAAGGTCTTCCACGAGATCCTCTTAGCCTTCCTTAACTCGGATTTGTAAATCGAAAGTCCTGTTTTATACAACGCCCAGTCGTCAGATAATCCGCTCCTGCGGGCCCTGTTAAATAGGCGTCTACAAGACGCCCTAATTTCCGAGAGCTCCATAGTCCACCATTGAGGTTTCCCTCTGCCCTTCGGTGTTTTCAGTGGACAGGAGCTCTCTAGTGCAGAAATGCACGCCGAGCTGAAGACTCCGACCCACCCGTCCACCACATCGGAGGTACCCAAAAAGTTCACCCCCGGTGCGCGTGGAAGAGTTTGCCGAAGCCTCCTTCGGTAGCCTTCCCAGTCCGTGTTCCTCGGATTTCTGAATGATTTCCCAAGGCGGACCCTCTCCGGCTAAGCTAAAACCGATATACCTGTGATCAGAAAAGGAGTGATCATCGAGGACCCTCCAATTTGAGATCAGCGGGGCAATCACATGAGAAACTAGGGTGAGGTGGAGAACCTCCTCCAGACATTTCCGGTCCCGCACTCCAGTTTTGCTGTTACTATGTCAGCATTGCTAAAATTAGGTAAAAGAAGTACCGTTAATTCATTTCTGACCAACATACAGGCTCTGTTTCTACCTGCATCGTTGGTCGCCAGCAGCTTATGGCTCCTCGTCCTCAAGCCAGAGATCCCGCTACAGGTCAGCCACGGTTCCTGGATCAGGACGACATCTGCCTCGTCTTGCTCCAGACGAAGCAGTAAATTGGCGGAGGCCGCCTTTGAGTGTTGGAGATTAGTCTGGAGGAATTTCATTCTTCAGACTCTCCTCTAGCAGCGCCAGTTCAGCGCTCATGTCGTGATCGACCCTCACCTCCTCAAACAGTTTTTCGAGACTGAAAACGGAATCGCCAATCGACGAACCGCCTTCAGAACTCGCCACGTCCGAGAGGTTTGGGTCGTTTTCGATGGTCGCTTGACCATCGCTAACGCCGTCTGCCTTCTCCCCTGCATCTGCAGCTTGGGTGCCATCAGCCCTGGTATCCGTTGGGAGTACCTTTAGCACAACCATTTCGAAACCATAGCTAATGGCTCCCTTGGTTTTACTGAGAGGACCGATGGACTCCTCGTTAAGCATTATCAACGCTTGACGATAGGGTTCATCAGTTCTCTCCAGCCTTATAACCCTCCAGTCATGCGTGGGGAGAGAGGGGTTGCAGTACTTGAGGATTTCCTCAATCTCATTAGCAGTGGAAGGTTCAGCCGGCAGCCAGACGCGAGCGCTAGGGCGAAGAGGAAGGTCCGCTTTGTCCACGGCCTCCAGTCTGGCTCCCTTCCAAACCTCCCCCACCTGAGATACTGCCTCCTTATATAAGATGGCCGATCTTTCATCGGCACACCTTGTCAGCTTATGCAGCCCATGATGCCAACCGGCACTTACACATTTTGGGGGTGGTCCCGGGTTTCCCTCAACCACCCTGAGGAAGACTGACGAAATAGCTGCCGCTACTCTCTTCCACTCTTCGTGAGAGATGGCGCCGTCCCCCTGCTGCGGTCTAGCACACCAAGCACTCTTGCACTAGCGCCTTTAGCGATTTCACTAAAAGTTCGGGCAGCCCCCGTTCGCGGTTTTTTACCAAGGGAGGTTTCTCCCTCATGCGACCTTTGGCGCTTAACCGCTGGTTCGGGTCCCTTCGTTTCGAGTGGAGCCCTGTCGGTCTCGCTCTCACTCAGGACCTTCTTAGCCCATTCCAGCGTGTTGGCATGCTGCTCAGATACCTGACCAGCATGCTTGCCCCCGTAGCGCTCTACGATTTTTGTTGCCAGTCGACGGTCCGACTTCAGCTTTCTAGCTAAAGCCCCCCTACTAATGCCCCCTGTGGATCCCTTCATAATTTTAGCAGAAGTTCCTCTGCTGGTGCTAGCGATTCCGCCGTGCACGAAGACTCCACCTTTCACTACCTCTTTTGCCGGCGGTTTTGCGCCGGCACCCCCCATTCTGCCGCCTGATGAGGAGACTCCTACCGGGGTCCTTGTCTTCTCGCTGCAGCTACTTAGCGACGGTTTCGTCGCCACAGGAGCAGCAGCCCCGCCTGGGACGAGTCTGGGTGTCGATTTCGACATCCCTTCATCTCCCTTCGTCGCCTTTCCGTTCGTTTCAGATTTGTCCATGCTAAAAGAGTCCCCACTCAGAGCCGCTATCCGTCCCCCGGAAGGTAGTCGCCTTTTATGGTCCCAAGGTTATCTCTGTGAAGAGGCCAAGGCGAGGGTTGATGTACGCCCTTATGAGGCAGTACGTTCAGAGCCGACCAGCGTAAAGAAGGAGTCCTCTCAACTTACACCTACCACGCCAACTTAACGACGACGGGGGGGGAACGTACTCTGAGGCCTGCCATGGTTTTAACGGCACGGAGGCAGTTGCGACATTAGCCCAGCAGCCATTTCTGATGGGTGTCACCCCATCATACTCAGGTGCCAGAATGTCGCCACCACCAGCCCAGGGTTCAACCAGATCCAAATAAGTTTAACCTACTCTAAAAAGCAGTTCAAGGCTAAAGTCGTCTAGGAGTTGTAAGGCCGTGAAGGCCGCAGGCCATTTAGCATTACCCAGGATGCACCAGCGTGGAGGCGACCTGCTCTACATCCCAAAGGAAGAGACTTTCTCGTTTTCAGAACTGTTAGCGGAGTGGATTTATTGAAAGTTGTAGTTAAGATTTTTTCTAACTTCTCTACTTCTGAATCAACAAGGTGCTTTCCAAAGTAAACAAGACTTAAAAAAAAAAACAGAACAAATGATTTTTTGGGCAAAATCAATTTATTTTATTCAAAATAGTCTCCTTCTGCTTCAATACAGCTTTTGGCACGGTCCAAAAGCATGTCGAACGATTGTTTTAGCTCGTTGGCCGGTATGGCCGCCAGTATGCCAGTGCAAGCCTTTTGAATGGCCTCTACGTCTGCATAACGCTTTCCTTTTATAGGCAAATGCATTTTTCCCAAAGAAAGGTTAATGGTTAAAATGTGATTTTTGGACAAAAAATCGTCCTTCGAATGTTGGATTCTGAGCAATTTTTGATCGTCAGTCAATATGTGCGGAACAAACCGTGCACACACCTTTCGTAAGCCTAAATATTCGGCCAAAATGCGATAAATCGATGTTTGGACAGTCCTTGTAGTTATTGAGGATTACTGATACTCTTATTGCTTACCTTTTCAAGGCATTTTGTTGCCATACTGGTTAATTTTTTCCATGCTGTTCTTCTAGGGCTCCGATATTTTAGAGGAGTACTGTATTTCTCGCGAATGCTTAAGAGTATCCAAGAGTGATTCGACATAGAAGGCTCAGCGAACACCCTCCAGTTATCCACAACGAGACTGTCTGTGTCTATTGATAGCGTGAAGTCCAGCACTTTCTCCCACCCTGGAAACCTATCAAAGCTTGGGAACACAGAGGTTGGCTTATCGCTCTTGTTGCACATATTTAAATTGCTATCACACATTATTCTTCCTTCTTGTGGTCCTTTACTAATCTTATAAGTGGTGCCGGTGGTATGTCCTCGTCGTGGGCCATGTAGGCCGAAACCAAGAAGAAATGATTTTCCTTTTGTTCCACCTTTACCACTGTGATATCTGCTCTGCTGTAATTAGGCAAAGAAATGCATTTATACTTCTATTGATAAGAATGCATGCCCTAGGTTTACCTTTGTTCCGTGTGTAAAACAGGTTATAGTTGCTGCTGTTTAGCCCTTTAATGGTATCTTCCCTAACGCAGGGCTCCTGTACTAGGCAGATGTCGATGCCCCCCTCGGTTACGAGGGTTGTCAGATTCGCTTTAGCACACTTCGAGTGCTGCAGGTAAATCTGTACGCTTCTTAAGGTGTTGGGCATCTCGGGTTTCCTCGATGTCCACATTCCTTAGCAGCTGGCTGGCGTCGTCGACCTCTTCCGTGTCCTCTTGGCAACCGCTTTGTCGCCTTGGAAGATTTTTAGTCTGGCCTTGCGAATTCCAAGCTGATTTTGCAGTCAGCCTTCTTAAGAGCCTGTATGAACTCATCGCAAATAGCCACAAGAATTTGTCTGCTTGCTTTATTGGGTCTTTCCACCTTGATCAATTGCCACTCATTTATACCAGGTATAGCTTTGTTCTGCAGCTTGATGCATCTCAGAAATTTTTCGGCCGGCTCTTCTAGAGGGATTAGCCAAATGCGAGGTTTCAGAGGAGCCAAACTCCGGGTGAGGACCCACAGGATTGTCGAGTACAAAGCTTAACACCATACTCCACAATCTGACGTCGATCTCCACCCATCGTTCCTATATTGTGCTGGGGGAGGACGCGGCTATGATGGCCACTTGTAGGCTATCTCTATCTACATCGCAGAAATGCCTTACCGTTGTTGAGCTGCTTTGTTCCCCTTCACTCCGCCTACGTTTTTGGGGCAGAGTTCCTTGCAGTTCGGGTTTTTGCTCTCTTCCAGAGGTTCGGATGCTTCCTTTTGAGGAAGCTTTCGAATTCCACTGCTATAATTTTGCAGCGCATTGTTTATACCTCATCAACTGGGGTACCGGCTGCCTGATCTTTGGCGATATTACCCAATAAAACTACTACCCTCTGGTACCGGTTTTTCCTCAGCTGATTCTGGGATTTCCTGCGTTTTTTTCGGTTGTCTTCTTTAGCTGCCAGTGCGCATTGGTTGGTGCTCATGGCAGCTTTGGAGGTGGAGGCTTCCACTCTTAGATTGGCGGTTTCCGCTGCTGTATCTATGGATATACTTTGGCTGGTATGACCGGCAATACTCTTACTCGTCTCCTGGCTGGAGGCGAGTAATTCGTCCTCATTGGATTCCGTTATAGGATTCCGATATGTCAAATCAGTTCCTTTAATCGTCGCTGTTTTTGTCAAATTGGTTTTTGTTGTTAAGTTTGTTTTGCTCATGTTTGGTCCCACCAGTAAGCCGGAAAGGGTTTGTCACTCGTCCTCCTCCGACATCGCCCGGGCAACGGAGGGAACCGTTCGCGATCAGCTATTCATTACCGCCCGCTGACCATTTAGCCATCGGCACGGGTACCTCAACACCTTGGCTTAGGGGGGTATTTGTGTGGGTATCCTCATACTTCCACATTAGGAGATGGGCGTAAAACCTAAGGTTTATTCATCCATATCTCCATTGTGGGAATTATGAGGTGTCCCTCTTAGTTCGTAAGAGTACTATCACGGTTCTGTGGAGATATTTTATGTTTTTTACATTGATATGCAATTAGTCACTGTCGAGTATAATTTTTGAAACCCCTGGCTGTTTTCTTATTGAATTTTTGGTAAATGCAACAAAGTTTTTATTGGGTTTTCTATCATAACTTTTCCATTTTCGTATCTTTCGACCAATGCTTCCCAAGCCAGCTTAAAATTTTCGTCATTTAAAGCGAATCGCTTGACGTTACTGTCTTTTCATAGAAAATAATTTTTTTGTTAAGTATTAATGATAGCGTTTTTCGCTCGGGCCTTTTTTGTAGCAAATAAAATTTCCTACAAGTTTTACGAGATATATACAAAATTCGTGGAAAAATCAGGTTTAGACTCCGTACTACTTCGCCGGTGTGAGTTTTGACTTTGTCGCATCGCATGGGCATTTTTGTAGAGTGTTCAATTCTGAGAAATATGTATCCAAAGTCAAAGCGATGCCATGAAATGCTTCTGAGCTATAGAAATTAAAGATAAAAAATCACGATTGTCGTGTATTTTCCATGGAAAGTTTTTACATGCCTTGGTCCAGTCTTTAATGTTAATATTAAGGGTTCAAATTTTCAGGGAGTTTTGTTTAGGGTATTTATAAGGAAATTTTATGACGGGATGGAAAAAAATTAATAGTTCAAAACAAAAAACACCCTATTGTACATATATTAAATAGGGTGTAAAAGAATTTGCAAATTTGGAAGAATAAGCTCAAGTGTATGTAAGTTAATGGTTGCCACCAGATGATCAATTACACGCTGTTTTGAATGGTGAAAGGACTGCCCCGATTGCGGTATTGGAAGCATCTGTCGTCAGAATAAAGGGTTTGTTGAAGTCTGGGAATAACAAAATTTCAGAAGATGTAAGCAAATATTTTATGTCATTAAATGATTTCAAGCTTTCCTCTGTTAGTGAAATTTGTATCCGTTTGGATTGACTTGCTTTTATTTGAGCACTAGCTGACCCCGCAGCCGTTGTCCTGCGTGAAATTATGTGTTTTGAAATGAAAAAAAGTTGAAATTATATTGTGTCGAAAATGATTTATTTTCGGTTTTCTACATTTTTTTTAATGTAGCGCAACTTAATAAACATAATTTTTTGATTTCTGTTCTGGTGCGTAAATATACAGAGAATATGGGTTTCCAACTCGTCAACACGCCACATATGTATATCTGGCCGTGTGAAAAACAAAGTATCGGGTGATTTTTTAAGAGCTTGATAACTTTTTTTAAAAAAAAAACGCATAAAATTTGCAAAATCTCATCGGTTCTTTATTTGAAATGTTAGATTGGTTCATGACATTTACTTTTTGAAGATAATTTCATTTAAATGTTGACCGCGGCTGCGTCTTAGGTGGTCCATTCGGAAAGTCCAATTTTGGGCAACTTTTTTCGGAGCATTTCGGCCGGAATAGCCCGAATTTCTTCGGAAATGTTGTCTTCCAAAGCTGGAATAGTTGCTGGCTTATTTCTGTAGACTTTAGACTTGACGTAGCCCCACAAAAAATAGTCTAAAGGCGTTAAATCGCATGATCTTGGTGGCCAACTTACGGGTCCATTTCTTGAGATGAATTGTTCTCCGAAGTTTTCCTCAAAATGGCCATAGAATCGCGAGCTGTGTGGCATGTAGCGCCATCTTGTTGAAACCACATGTCAACCAAGTTCAGTTCTTCCATTTTTTGGCAACAAAAAGTTTGTTAGCATCGAACGATAGCGATCGCCATTCACCGTAACGTTGCGTCCAACAGCATCTTTGAAAAATACGGTCCAATGATTCCACCAGCGTACAAACCACACCAAACAGTGCATTTTTCGGGATGCATGGGCAGTTGGCCACCAAGATCATGCGATTTAACGCCTTTAGACTATTTTTTGTGGGGCTACGTCAAGTCTAAAGTCTCACAGAAATAAGCCAGCAACTATTCCAGCTTTTGGAAGACAACATTTCCGAAGAAATTCGGGCTATTCCGGCCGAAATGCTCGAAAAAGTTGCCCAAAATTGGACTTTCCGAATGGACCACCTAAGACGCAGCCATGGGTCAACATTTAAATGAAATTATCTTCAAAAAGTAAATGTCATGAACCAATCTAACGTTTCAAATAAAGAACCGATGAGATTTTGCAAATTTTATGCGTTTTTTTTTTAAAAAAAGTTATCAAGCTCTTAAAAAATCACCCGATACATCTCTGAGGGCTATTGTGTCATTTTTCCTATTTATGATTGGGTAATTTAAATTGGGTAATTTAAAAAAATCAAAATTATTTGTAATACCTATACTTCCGAAGAATGATCCACGTAGTTTATGGGTTGTATTTACTTGACCTAAGGCTGAGTGATCCTTAATAGGACACTCAAGTTTCATTGAATTTTTTGAAAGTTTTTCGGAGACAAAGTTTTTATTAGCTCCCGTATCTACAAGGAACTTCGCGATATCCCCGTTCTTTAAAGTTAGTTCTAAATAGGGTAGGGTAGACAGGCGTCTGTCATAAAATTTATTTCCTCGTCCTCTGTTTGGACATGAAATAGTTTTTGTGATTTCCTAAGGATATCTGAAGAATAATTGGATGGGCTTACTATAGGCGTATTGTTCGGTCGATTCATATAGTTTATTCTTCGTGAGTGTATTGAAGGGTCCACCTACATAGGGATAGGTGGTTTAGGATTGGTTGGTCTGGGTGGTGGCGGTGCTTGATTTTGCATGTTTTATTATAGATTAAATTTAAGTGACAAACAATTTTTGATTGTTTCCCAATCATCATTGAATATGTTGTATGAGATTAAGGCCGTATCTGCAGGGCCTTTAATTTTCTGCCTAATATGTCGTAGGATGGCTCTATACAGTGGCTTTGTTTTGACTACTTCGTAGTCCTGCAAAACAGATTCGACGTTGTGGATCCAGGATATGAATTGGATCGGATCTCCTTCGAATGTTGGGAGGTTCTTCACGCTGTCAGGTAATCTGCTAATTTCTATTAAGTCTGACTCAGTTAAGTGAATATGGTTATTTGAAATAGAACTTTCGTTATGGGGACTAATTCTATTTTCCTTCTGATTTATCCTATTGCTCAATATTTTTGATTGTTCTATTTGTGCACTAACAGCACCTGTTAGGTGTGTAATACTCGTAACTTCTTGAATTTGCTCCATTACTGTGATTTACAATTTCGACTATTTATTTCTTTAACAATATGATGCTTTATATATATTTATTGCTATTAACAATTTTTTAGATTTTTTATATATCGGGTACTTATTATAATACTTAAAATTTATTTGACCGATATTTATTGCTATGCAATATTTTTAATATATCGGGTAGTTATAATTTTTATGTAAGCTTAATATTAACTTACAGGAGTATCAGCATCAACTTTGTCATTCTCTTTGGACGGTCCACTTGGTCCTGTTTGAAGCGTTAGTCCTCTACTGGGGGGTGGATGACGTCACTCCAGGCGTTGATTTGGCGGCTTCTTGTTTCAGTTGCCCACTTTATAAGTATTTTTAATTTGATTTGTCAAACACTTAGCTTTATTGTTTAACAAATCTTAAGATATGTCACGACACTTGACGCGCTTTTTTGTTTTTGCGGCGTTTTTTGCGTACACTTGTAATTAAATTTCCGAACAAGGTTTTAAATACTGTTTTTAATGACTTATGTCAAACTCGACTGAACTTTCTATAAAAATTAAATTCCGTCGTTTATCCTTCTGGATAATGATATTTGTGCGTACACTTGTAATTAAATTTCCGAACAAGGTTCAAATACTGTTTTTAATGACTTATGTCAAACTCGACTGAACTTTCTATAAAAATTAAATTCCGTCGTTTATCCTTCTGGATAATGATATTTGTGCGTACAGATTCACTTTAATACTTTTGGTGTAGGCAACTTCAAGTTTTTTAAAGTTCTCGGGCGCCAGTTAATGGTTGCCACCAGATGATTAATAACACGCTGTTTTGAATGGTGAAGTTGAACTCAACTTTCTTTATTAAACACATTTCTTTTATACAGAATTTGCTTATTTACTATAAACTTACATAGGTACGAATTCTTACTTACTAGTACTTATTTCTATATACTCTATAATGATAACGTAAGCAATAATTATAGCAAAACAGCAAACCTCAGTTTGGTCGAGAAACGGCTTACATTGCGGCGGCACGGCTTCCGTTCTGGTTTAGTGCCGACGAAATGTGCTGTTGTTGTAAATTTTGGAAATTAACTTTATTGAGCAATGATATTGTATATTTACAGAATATTGCTGAATTGAGTAATATCGGTATATTTTGCTAGCTACGACAACTTTGTTGTTGTACATTTTGTTAGCTATGCTAGCTGTGATAACTTGTAAGTTTTCATTATATGTATGTATATGTATACATTTGGGTTTCTTGTTGTTTTGTATCTTCCGCTTTTGCTTAGGTTTTGAGCAAACTTGCTTGTTGTTTGTTTTGTTTTTAGCCCAAGGGGTATCGCAGGAAATATTGCAAGTAGTAAATACTTATGTAATACTGGACTTAGCAATTTGTTTTTTTTTTTTGAAATTTTATAACGGTGGGTCTAAAGACATAAGCCAAGCAAATTGGCAGGTACTGTACTTTTTGCAGTTACTTTTTTTTACATATACATATATCGAACTTTTAAGAACAGTTAACTTTGTCCTGAAATACCGTCGAAACTGTAAACTCAATATATGTACATATATGTATATATATTATATGTGGAACGGCCTCACTTTATTTTCCCCTAAGGGTTTCGGGTCTTTCTACCTATACCCTTTTTCGTTTTTTTCTTCTATTAATGTAGGTATGTCTAGCGCTGTTATTTATTTCTTTTTTTACTTAGGTACTCGAAGGACCATTTGCTCACGTATGACACTGGTATACTTACGGTAGACTTTGGAAAATGAAAACGCACTGATCTCAATTATAATGCAAACACTCTGTATACAATTTTTATTTAATCTGTATAGAACAACTTAATTTTTATTTGGTTTTCCGCGAAACACAATGCTTGACACTGCTGGCAGAATCTGGGATTTGCGTAACTCCGTCACTTTGGCGGTTTAACAAAAAAGAAAGTGCGGATGTTGCGGTTGAAGATAAGAAAAATTGCGGTAGAACGTCTTGATTCACGGATGAAACGATAAGAAGAAGTATCTCGTTCGGCTCTATTTCTTTTTATAGTTTGGGTGGTGGATTGATCCGTTGGTGATGAAGTCGGGGGTTGTATGATGAGGTATATAATGAGCGATATTGTGTTCTTTGTTCCGTGGTTTTTTATTTTTATTTTTTATAGTAGGGGGAAGCATAGAAAGCCGGAATGCGGAACTTTAATCCGCTAAACCTAACCTACTCCCAACTCAAGGCTCTCCCACGGGACCACCGATTAAGTATTACTTCGTGGGAGGGACAGGACATTTCAGTCTCTTATATTATGCTGATTAACGAACGCCTAATGTGTTCAAAAAGTCTCAGTTTTGTCATTATGGATGCTGACGCTTCGCTGACAGCTTTCCAATTATCAGTCGACTGACACATACCATCGAGTCAGCATCGAATTTTGAGATTGCTGAGCTGGGACGAGCGTAGCAACTTACAAAATTTATCCCCTGTATATTCGCCCATGTGAAGCAGTTATGAGCTTTTCTGGAGCAGGTCTTAAAAGGTTGACTTTTGCAGGACCATATTGGTGCTTTGCCAGATTTGTCTGCAATGCATGTACTTACCGCACGCTGAAAGTGTTGTTCACTTAGTATGGCGACATCAATGTTCTCTTCTATGACTATCTGTTCTAGCAAATCCTGAGCTGCTGCGCAATGGTTGACGTTAAGCTGTAGTATCCTCATTTTCTTAGACACTTCATCATCTCGAGATACTTTGGGCAAGTCGTGCTCAATACTGAGTGCTACGCTTTGCTGAGCATGCAGCTCGGAAAGTTTGCGCATACCTTTGCTAAATATCCCACTGATCCACAACGTGTACAAAGAGAAGATCTGTCTGTCGAGCTGCAGCAATTGCGCGCCATGTGACCCAGGTGGAAACACTTATAGCATCTGGGAACAGGTGAGTATTCTCGAAGACGACAGATCGACCACCCAATCTTTATTTTCCCTATTTTAAGTGCGGCCTTGGCATCTTGAGCACGCATGCATACAAGTGTTGTTTGTGTGCCACTACGCGTTTTTTAGCAGATTTTTCACACTCAATATCTCCAGATTTTCGATTCCACACTATCTTTTTGTGCTGCGCAGATTTCGAGGTCTTTGCACGTAATCGTGACGTTGTGGGTCTTGGGCTGTATCTTAGCCATTTCGCCAAGATTCGGCTTTCGTCTCTGCTCGATTTTTTAATTCTATAAGTAAATCTCTTTTCAGTGTTTTACGAATATAGTTTACATTTGAACCCAGTTCTTCCAGCCCGCTGTCACATTTAATTTTTCCCAGAATATCAGCATACGACGCATCATCCTTCTTTGTTATAATTATGGCATCTGGTTGTGTTCTGATTTTTCTTTCCAAAGAGTGAACGTTGTTATCTTCCGATTTCATCCATTTCAAACTGTCCATAGAGGTTCTTATACATATTATGCTTGGCAAATTTAATTGCTGTAGCCTTAGTGGTTTAAGAGATACGTACATTAAACTTATAAAAAGACGGGCACATGCCGACTTTGTCAAAATTTTGAATTCACAGGTGCCCCTTGCTCCTGCGATTCCCTATGTTGAATTACAGTTCTATATCTTAATTAAGTGCTTAGTTATGTCAATTTATAAGTCTTCGTTTAATGGGGTTTTGTTGGCGTGGCAGTTATCCGATACCGCCCATCTACGAACTCGTCGTTTATTTTTTGTCAAGGAACTCGTGTACCAAGTTTCATTATTTTTTTTACAATTTATTTCGAAAGCCGTTTATTTGGGGGTTTCTTTTGTTAATCGTTTAACTGCTCTTGAACAGAACAGTCAAATATTCGAGTGGTTTGTACTGCTGACTTCCTTAAGTTTAAAATTCTTCCAATTTCACTTAAAGAATAACCTTCATTTCTAAATTTAATAACGGTTTTTCGAATTGCTTCGGAAACTTCCCTTCCTTTGTCCATTTTTATAGTAAAAAACACTTCTCGATTAAAAAATTATAATTGTGACCAATTTCAATGAAATGTTAAGCAATACTGATGGTTTGAAACAAATATCAAGAAAATGTGCAACGGTACACTTTGCTTTTTGCATCGTATGTGGATTTATGTATGTAAATATGGGAAATTAAGTAGTTTAACTTTTTTGTCGTTACTTTAAAAAATTTTGTATTGGAGAGATTTATAATGATTTTGTTTTTCACTTAAAGTTCTAAAAACTAATAACATATGAACAGTACTTTGATATTTGTAATTAAATTATTTTTTCATGGACGTATGTAAACTTTTGTAAGACTGCGTTCGTATAACCCTATATCTATCTCGATCAGTTTTGGTTGATGCCTTCAACCGTTAGGTGAACAAAAGTACTATACCCTGCAACAGCATATTTGTGTTCGTACCAATTGGAGATTCCAAGTGTAGCCAGGTCCTTCTCCTCTGATCTTTCCAACGGAGTTGAAGTCTTCCTCTGCTTCCCCCGGCGGGTATTGCGTTGAATACTTTCAGATCTGAAGTTATCCATTCGGACGACATGACCTAGTCACCGTAGCAGGTGTCTCTTGACGCTGAACTATGCCAATGTCATCGTATGCCTCGTAACTGCGATGGTGGTCATTGCCAATACGCAAAAGACAATAAGTCTTTCAGAACCCTTCCCTCGAAAACTCGTAACGCCGACGACTTTTCGTTTGATGACAGGAGATATAGCGTCTTGCCCTCGTTGTCTACCAGACCCATTTGCCTGGCTTCTTTGCCCAACCATCCCGATCCTCATACATGGCGGCTTAGAGGCAGTTTTATTTCATACTGTGCAAAACAGCTACGAAATCGACGAAAAGGATGTGAGCGTCGATCTTCTTTTTACGGGTCTTTTCAGAGATTTGGCGAATGATAAAAATCTGGTCGATTGTAGATTTTCCAGGCCTACGATCACACTAATTGTAGAGGAAGAGGAAGACCTCCACTCCGTTGGAAGGAACAAGTGGAGAAGGACCTGGCTTTGCTTGGAATATCCAATTGGCGCCACGTAGCGAAAAGACGAAACGTTTGGCGCGCTGTTGCTAACTCGGCTATAATCGCGTAAGCGGTGTCTGCGCCAGTAAAGAAGAAGAAGGTCACACTAATAAGGTCCAATCAGTTTGTTGACAGTAGTCTTCAGTCTCTCACACAGTACCTTTGAGAAAACCTTATTTGCGATTTTGAGAAGGCTTAACCGACAGTAGTTGGCGCAAATTGTGGTGACTCCCAGTTTGTAGATTGGGCAGAGCACATTTAAATCGGGCGTGCTTTCCTCCAACCATATTCTGCAAAAAAGCTGTTGCATGCTACTTATCAGTTCTTCGCGACCATGTTGAATAGCTCGGCTGGCAGTCCGTCGGCATTAAACTTCTTCTTGGGCAATAGAACGTGTGCATCATCGTCATCGATTGAGGAATTGGATTAATTATCTCCTTACGTCATGCTTTCACTGCCATTCGGCAGGCTGGAGAAGTGCTCCTCTAATAATCTCAGTGTGCTCTGGGCAGTCAGTAGATCACCTCTAGGGTTTCTACAATAGTATGCTCCGGTCATGAAACCTTCTAATAGTTGCCGCATCTTTTTGTTGAATTTTCGAGCATTACTCTTATCGGCCAGCTTGTCAAGGTCTTCGTACTCATGCATTTCGGCCTTTTTCTTTTGTCCGAAAATGCGTCTCGCTTCCCTCTTCAACTCTCGTTATCTATCCCATCCGTGTCGTATTGTGCTCAATTGTAACGTTGCGAGGTAGGCAATCTATTTTCGCTCCACTGCGACTCGGCACCCCTCATCGTACCAGCTGTTCTTCTGTCTTTTCCGAAAACCAATGGTTTCGTATGCAGCTGTACGTCAGGAGCTTGAAATGTCGTCCCACAATTCCCTTATACCGAGTTGCTAATCGGTACTCTCAGAAAGCAGGAGTGCAAGTCGGCTGTCGCGACGTCGAACATTCTTTGCGTTTTTTGAAGTGCGTTGGTTGCTGCACCTAGGCGGGTAATATAGAGGTTCAAGTCAGTGCTAGAACTTCGGCGGATACCCAAGTCTTAAACACAGGAGAGGTGTGTCTATCACATCGTGATCGATTTATTGGTGGTGTTTCGTTTCGGAGATAACCATTTTTACGGACCCTGGCAAAGTCGATCAGCTTCAACTCATTTGGGGATGTTTCACAGCGATGGTGTCAGTCTTTATTCCACCGAGGACATCAACCAGCGGGACAGCCGCACGTTGCCAATTAAAGGACAAGACATTCCAGGTACATGGCCTTAAATCGTAATCTTTAATACGTCTGCTTTCGTCGTCATCAAAAGGAGGTTTCTCATCAAAGGCTGTTTTATTTGTTTTCATGGGGGGTGTTTTTTTACGTGACAGGTTCCAAGTCCAGCACACAACCCTATTTCGCCTTCTCACTGTTACTAGCGTGGATGTTTTTTTTTGGCTACCCAGAGAATACTTCGTCAAAGACCGAAAGTCGTGAACTGCTTGAGCCATATATAAAATAATCATTTCTGCCCACTCCCCAAGTAATGTCGCTCAGAGAACATTCCTCACTAGCAAGTACTTCTACGCATGGTTCCTTCCACCAATTAGATGCATACGACGTACATATTTTTCCGCCAAAGTTATCTTATTATTAAATAGTTGCATATTTCTGTTCCCTAATCGATGACGGGATCGGGAAGGACCTCACGAATACATTGGATGCCAAGCGAAGTTTCAGGCAAGGCGATTCCTTGTCGTGTGACTTTTTCAATCTATTGCTGGAAAAAATAATGCGAGCTGCAGAGCTAAATAGAGAAGGTATAATCTTCTAAAGTGTGTTAAGCTGCTGGCCTACTTTGATATCATTGGCCTCAACAACCGTGCCATTAGCAAAGCCAATGGGTCTGGTGGTGAAAGAGTACAAGACGAAATATCTCCTGTCATCAAACAAGCAGTCGTTGCACTCGTGACTAGGCACCCACGTTGCTGTTGAAAGTTATAACTTTGAAGTCGTAGATAATTTCATCCACCACGGAGCTAGCATTAAAACTCAAAATCTGACGCAGAATAACTCTTGCCAACATGTACTACTTCGGACTGAGTAGGCAATTGTGAAGTAAAGTCCTCTCTCGATGAACAAAAACCAAACTCTATACGGAACTCATATTGCTATTACGGTGCAGGGGCATGGAAGATGGTAACATCTGATGAGTCAGCCTAGATTTATGGTCCTTTGCCCATTGGCATGGAGAAATACCACAGTCAATGGAACGATGAGCTGTACGAGACATACGACGACATTGACATAGTTCAGCGAATTAAGAGATCGGCTGTGCTGGCTGGCTGGTCTTGTCGTCCGAAAGGGTGAAAAAACTCCATCTCTCAGAGATACTATACATTCGATGCAGTACCACTCCAATAAAGAAGAAGAGGATATGTAACTGCAATGCGCATAAAATTTTATGTTTTTGTCTTTTGTTGTCTCTGAAATCCACTTAAATCTACTTTAGTACACTTTTTTAATAAATAAATTCAAATATCTTATTTTTTTTTTTTTTGTGGTTCTTTTAGCGTAAGTGCTTTTCTATATTCAGTATTCAAATACCTGTTTTTATTTTTCCAATTTATTTTTAAAGAAACTTTAGATCTACGCTTAAGTGCAAGTCGCTCCCTTTTTGCACACTACTTATTTGCATCTATTAAACATTCAATTTACTAGTTTCATTTGTTACTTCAATTTTTCAAATATATCTAATTTTATTCAATTTCAAATACAATTTATTCGTTTGATTTCTTTAGGCATTGGACATTGTTTTTCCTGTTATTTTTACTTCACTTCATTTGAGTGAACACGTGACGGACAGAACTATGCTGATACAGACCGCTATAGAACGTTTTCGCTGTTCGAACGGGAATCAGAAAAAAGACCGTTTTTCGATCGAGGACCAACTTAAAGGTCTGCTGGGTTGAAAATATGCGTGGATTGTATGGTGTATTAAATGAATTTTTGTGAATACGGTTCTATGTGAGTGGGGTTCTCCTGCATTAGTGTGGTGTGTCGAAGGGTGCAGTGTTGTAAAATATTGGATGTTAAGGGTATGCAATAGCTCATTTAGCCAGGTAGTAATTTTCCATCCACATATCGACAATAGTCATCATTGGCAAAATGTTATCCCTTGATATTGGTGAGCAATAGCGTCTTTCATTCAACCATTGACGGGGACTGTTAACGACCGACCACAGGAGGACCACCATGTGACCCAAGTCATTCGGGTTGACATTGCCGTCATTTTCAATGGCGTCTTGGAGGTGTACTCCCTCTTAATATTTACATACATACATAGCCACCAAAACTGAGATAGTAGTGTCCTACAGCTTAGTACAAATTAAAATTGTTTTCATATGGGATGGGTAAAAGTCCACGCAGGTTACTCTTTTATTTCGTTTGTTTGAGAGATATTAAAGTGATATCATCGGTCATTTTCTCTGGGGTAGACTTAAATTCACGGAGCAAGGTGTTATGGTCCAGGACATATTGATTTTTAGAAACAGTTGCTTGCTGCTTGCGTTGTATTCTTTGATATCATCTGCCAGTCTCCGCGTCGTCGTCTCCCATAAAATGTAGCTGTAAAAATTGCGACTGTTTATTAAGTGGTTGTAACGGTAATCTTGTTTTGTTATGTATTTGGCCTTGTACTGTGAGAGTAGGAGAAAATGCAGGCTTTGCCTTTCTTCGCTCCGAATGACGTCATGTGAAAGCATGCGTTGTTTTTTTACACGGTTCGGTAACTGTGGAGGCTCTTCAGTTGTACTTGTGCATAATGTTTTTGTATGCACACATTGAAATAATTCTTTGCACATACAAGGTGCTTTCCAAAGTAAACTGGACTTTAAAAAAAACCAGAACAAATAGCTTTTTTCGGCAAAATCAATTTATTTTATTCAAAATAGTCTCCTTCTGCTGCATGAAGGACAAATTATCGTCCTTCGAATGTTGGATTCTGAGCAATTTTTGGTCGTCAGTCAATTTTTGCGGAACAAACCTTTCGTAAGCCCAAATATTCGGTCAAAATGCGATAAGTCGATATTTTGGAGATGTTAAATTTCATTTCCATGAATTTCAATAATAATTTCGGCTGATTTTTGATGAATTCACGCACAGTTTCGCTGGAATTTCCGGTATCAAGGATTTTGATTGGCCCACATGTTGATCGTCATTTATGTCCTCACGACCGCGACCACTTTGAAAACGTTGAAACCACTCGCGCACTCTGCTACGCGATAGACAATCATCGCCATAAACTTGTTTCTTTCTTTGCTTGAAACGTTTCGAGAAAAGTTTTACCAATTTTAAAACAAAATTTAATTTTGGCTCTTTTGGCACCGATAACACAAATATACTGACACTTAAAACGCAATAACTTCATTTCCAATAAATGAAATGTCATGAAATTTTCACTGGGTAATCAACTAACGCATCAGTCGACATACAGATGGCGTCACTAGGGGGCGCTAGCTTCAAAAAGTCATGTTTACTTTGCATTGCACCTTGTATAAATATTTTAAGTAAGATAAATATGTGAATATAGTTTTACTTTTGAAATGCGTAAGCTCCGCGTTACTAGTTTTAGTAATCCATTGTTTCTCAATCCTCATTGATTGTGGAAGGAAACATTTCTGATGCCATCAACACTGCTTCTTCTGCAGATATTTCTTTCACTCCTCCTTCATTGAGTTTAAATATTATTCCAGTCAGCGCCACCACCCATGAAAGCGGGGAAAAGACACTTCCTTGAGGAGTGTCTCTGCTTATGTAGCTTACTCATTTCGATGAGCCATTTGTTGCTATTATCGTTTTGTTCCTAAGCGTCGACACATGAGCATCTGTGAACTGTAACTACCCGCTTTTGATAGAAACACCACTTTGATTCTTTTTCAGCTTGTCAGTATGTAAAATAGTTCGATGTTAGCCTTACAAGTATATACATATGTATTATTGCCTTGGAAGCATTAGTTTCTTTAACCTTTGCATCATTATGGGAAAAATCCCAACTAAATACTCGTATATGGCATAAATGGCATGAAACTGTTTATTGCGAATGAGTTGTCTATAAAGTTTTTTTCTTACTTACTATGAATCCGAATTGGTCACCTATTTTCGCAAGTAGTTGTGGTTGCATATCTACTGCGGCTTTCTGACAGCCAGAAAAGTGCGTTTTTATGAGTTAATCTAAGGATTCACCTGAAAAGGATCTCCAAGAAGGAGCCATCGCATTTTGAGAAGCGATTGGTTGAGTAAGGTGAAAATATTGTCTAACATTTTCACCTTTTTATGTTATTCTTGAAAATTGATCACCTTATTCTTATATTTACTATTTTCTAATCATTTTGTAGCTATCTTGGTAAATTTATCCCAAACTGTTGTTCCAGAGTTTTCGCGGACAATGTTCAGTTAACGACGAGGCTATTCGATTAGGTTGATCGCGTAAGCTCATAGACTTTCTCACAGCCCGAAAAGTTTAAAGAGCTTGGAAAAATAAATGTTGGCTCCTACTGCTCCTATCTCACATAAATAAATTGCTATTTAGAATATATTAGGGGGATTGCTCTTGCAAAACCCTTGCACGGTGCACGTATTGCACGGATTTCAGAGTTATCCGACTCAACAACAAAACACACGCTGAAAATATTTCCAATTGCTGTATAATATGTCGGATCAAACCCCATCTTCACTTTTGTGCAATGACACGTAAAAAAATAATTGCAACCTTGTACCAGCTGTCATTTTACATAGGGACATATTTCGCCAATAATTTGTTGAGAGACGTAAGTTTTGATTTTGTAATTTCTATTTAAATTAAAGTAAATATTTGCTACAGTTTTTTTAAGAATAAATACAGAAGGTGCGGGGAGCGAAGATGAAAAGGCAATGACTGGCTCGCTACAATTGGCGCAGGACTCCAAGAGGAGGCTGATGGTAGAACCATTGAAGGTTGATATAATATTGATATTAAAAATTTATTGTAAATAAATATTGTCTTAATAATTTCAGCAAAAATAGCTAAAATGTGTCCCTACTACGCCCAGCTGAGGGAAATACTTATGTGGAAAGCGTGTACCGGGCATGCAACAGTTACTGTTTGCCTTCGCCTCAGCTGTGTGCAGCGAGTTCTGCTCCAAAATTCGATATCAAATTTTTAGAAGCGGAAAATGCACTTGCTGCGCCTTCTATCGCACCAATGTGCACGCCATGTCAACTGGGCAACCGAAATCTTCCATTGAACAATTGGAGGCTATCCAAGCGGCGAAAATTGCCATGGAAGAGAAGTAATTTGAATTTGAAAAATATTAGTTTGAAAAACAAATTAAAATTCAAGAAAAAAAGGATATAGAATTAAAGATATTAGAAATAGATGAAAAATATATATTGTTAGATTTAGAAATGAAAGCAAGAGTGGTTAAGTACGAAATTGATAAAAAAAAAATTAAAAATATATAGTAATTAACTAAACTAAATTAGGGTTTTATTTAGGTTTCGTAAGTATGATCTTACATAAATAGTTGTATCAAAAATGGAGTTGGTATACCTAATATCACCATATACAGGATTTGTCTGGTAAGTAATAACACTGATTTTCTTCCGCCACGACTGTTCTTTGGAGCGTGAGAAATGAAATAAAGGTTTAATTAAAAAAACGAGCTTAAGCTGTTCCTTTATTCAAATGAATCTTAAGACTAATTTTACAGTAGTTTCGTTCTTAAAATAAAACCTTCAATATTGTTAAAAATAAGCAAAGATAAACAAAATCAAAATCGGTGCATTGACATTTATGTGGCATAAGTAACTACTTTTTTTAAGTGGTCGTACAAATAATTCAGTGCATTGACATTTACATATGTGGCTTAAGTACCTTTTTAAAGCGGACATACAAATATTCCTACGTAATTGGATATTACTTTGACTTTTGCTTATCAATATGATTTTTAATTGAATTTCACATAAGTAATTTTTCTAAATAGGTATTTTGTAACAAAACATCTTTTATAGTTTTATGCAATCCTCCTATCTGATAAAGAATATTCTTCTGATTCTGGTTTATTGTTTCTTTAATAAACTGTATTGTTGAGTTAAGGTGACTGTTAATTTTTATTTGCTGATTTAATTCTGTTATAGAATTATGTTAGTTAAAATCGACTGTGTTAAGATGGTTGGTGATATCTTCTTGGTCAGTATTACCCATTGTACCAAAAAGATATTTACATGCATTGCCTACTGTGTTTATTAGTCCCCTTTTTTGTCTACTTGTAGGTGTTATTGTTTTTAGTTTACTTATGAGTGTATCTACTTGATTTATTATATAATTTCTTTGACTTTCACTAAAAATATCTATGTTATCTTTCATTGATGCGAGTAGATTTTTTGTTTCTTGAATATCTACTTTATGTAAAATTAAATCGGATTCTATCGGTATGCTTTGATTATTATTATAAATTTCTATGTATCCGTTAGTTTGTGTTATTCTTTTAGTGATTAAATTTCCTCTTATTTCTACTAAAGATGATGAGATTAATAATAATATCCGCATTATTACCTGCAAATTTAAATTAATGATTTATTTTAATATATAGATGTTCAATGATTAGTTGCCAAATTTGATAGTTCTTTTTATGTCAGTGGTGTGGATTCCTTGTAAGGATTTTTTCTTAAACTTTGGTTCCCCTTTATATCTCACATTTTTATAGTGTTTTATAAATCCTTCTTGTCTAGTTTCTGTATATTCTTCCCTATTCATATTTGCTTTATTTATTATATGTACTCTCGCAACAATGTTGCTAACGAGAGTATTATAGTTTTGTTCACATAATGGTTGTTTGTAAGTCCTAAAACTAAAAGAGTCAGATATAGGGTTATATGTACCAAAGTGATCAGGGCGACGAGTAGAGTCGAAATCCGGAGGTCTGTCTGTCCGTCCGTCCGTCTGTCCGTCCGTCCGTGCAAGCTGTAACTTGAGTAAAAATAGAGATATCATGATGAAACTTGGTACACGTATTCCTTGGCTCCATAAGAAGGTTAAGTTCGAAGATAGGCAAAATCGGCCAACTGCCACGCCCACAAAATGGCGGAAACCGAAAGCCTATAAAGTGTCATAACTAAGCCATAAATAAAGGTATTGAAGTGAAAGTTGGCACAAAGGATCGCATTAGGGAGGGGCATATTTGGACGCAATTGGTTTGAAAAAGTGGGCGTGGCCCCGCCCCCTACTAAGTTTTTTGTACGTATCTCGGAAACTATTATAGCTATGTCAACCAAAGTCTACAGAGTTGTTTTCTTCAGGTATTTCCATATACAGGTCAAAAATGGAAGAAATCGGATAATAACCACGCCCACCTCCCATACAAAGATTATGTTCAAAATCACTAAAATTGCGTTAACCGACTAATAAAAAACGTCAGAAACACTAAATTTTACGGAAGAAGTGGCAGAAGGAAGCTGCACTCAGTCTTTTTTTAAAAATTGAAAATGGGCGTGGCGCCGCCCACTTATGGACCAAGAACCATACCTCAGGAGCTACTAGACCGATTTCAATGAAATTCAGTATATAATATTTTCTTAACACCCTGATGACATGTACGAAATATGGGTGAAATCGGTTCACAACCACGCCTTCTTCCAATATAAAGCTATTTTGAATTCCATCTGATGCCTTCTCTGTATAATACGAGTATAAACATTAGGAACCAATGATGATAGCGGAATAAAACTTTACAAAAATACGGTATTTGAAAAATATGTAAATGACGTATTATGAAAACTCGATTATCACTTTACCATGCGAGAGTATAAAATGTTCGGTGACACCCGAACTTAGCCCTTCCTTACTTGTTTTTGATTGTTTTTTTTTACAGAGCCTATCATAAATTATTGCGTGATCTATTATTTTATTTTGTGCTTCTATTGGGGTGCATTTAAATGTGCTGTGATAAGTATCATTGTAGTATGTGATAGCTTTAAAAATCTGTTGGGTAATTGGTAAATAATGCTCAATATTTAGAGTCCGAATTTTTTCTGTGATTGTATTATTTAATCTTTCCACATCACTATATCCAGTGTGACTATTCGGTTTAGTTATATGGTATTGTATTCCCTCTCTTTTTAAAAAATCTTCAAAATTGTGAGCTCTAAATTCATTGTCGAACACCATTTTCTTTACCTTTCCTTTTATAGATAAAAATTGTTGTAATTTACTTACAATGGTTCTGCTATTCCTATCCATAAGTGATAGACATGTAGCATGTTTTGAAAATTTATTAATGAAGACGATAAATTAATGTTTGCTATTTACGTAGGTATCAACATGAATTATTTCATTAGTAGTTTTGGGTGTTTCAGTAACAAAAAATTTGTTTTTTATAGGATTTCGATCATATTTGCCACCTGAGCATGTATCGAAATTATTTATTACCCGATGTATTTGCTCTTTAATATGAGGATTATATAATTTATTCTTTAATTTTTCGTAAGTGGCTATAATTCCACAGTGACCACTTTCATTTTTATGAAATAATGCAATTTGTTTTCTTAATTCTTCTTCGTTGTCAACGTCTTTTGCTAAATAAGAACATTTGACAAATTTCACGTTAGGATTAGATGCAAATTCTTCTTCAATAATTTTATGTACTTTATGATATTCATGATCGCTAAGATGCGAACATATACCTACTTTTCCTCTACATATTTCCCTTCTAATAATGTCTCTTATTCCATTTTCTTCAATATCTCTTTGATCAATATAAAGTCGTTTGTAATAGAATATAGATTCGACGGCGGTTTGTTTCTCCTTTATTATTATTCTTTGCATTTTAAACCTGTTAACAATTGTATCTAATATTGGAACTTCAAATCCTGAATTTTCTTCTTGTGAATGGACAGTATCTGCTTCTACTGACATGCTGCTACCTTCATCCCCTTGGAAAATTTCTATGGGGGAAATAATTTCGTCATTTCTTATTCTGCTCAAAAAGTCTGCTATATAATTGTTTTTCCCTTTAATGTATTCTATGGAAAAATTATATTCGCCCAAACTCACTAACCATCTTTGAAGTCTTGGACTTATGTCCTTTCCGGAATATTTTGTCATTAGGCATTTCATTGGTTGGTGGTCGCACTCCAAATCAAATTGCCTAGAGTTCTTTTTCGATAGTAGCATAATTTGTTTCATGATTATTTAGTGTTCTTGATGCATATGCAATAGGGTGACCATCTTGAGACAGAACTGCTCTTATTGCGAAATTACTAGCATCAGTTGTAATCCTAAATTGTTTATTAAAATTAGGATGTCGTAATATAGGTGAATTTGTAACTATATCCTTTAATTTTTCAAACGCTGCAATAAATTGTGGGTTGTATATTTTTATTGTTTGTCCTTTTTTTAGATATTGCGTCATAGGATGTGCAATTTTTGCATAATCCTTAAAAAATTTCCTATAAAATCCTGTCATTCCTAAAAATGATTTTATTCTTTTTGTGGTATTAGGTATCTTTAGGTTTTGTATGATTTTAACTTTGGCTGGATTTGGCTTAATTCCTTCTAATGTTAAAATGTGGCCCAAAAATTGAGTTTCTTTCTTGAGAAATTCACATTTGTCCACTTGTATTTTTAACTTAGCTAGCCTTAGGGCTTCGAATATTTGCTTTAAATTAGTTAAGTGCTCTTCTAAAGAAGTGCCAAATACTAAAATATCGTCCATATATACGACACATATTTTATTAATATGTTTTTAAGGACTCTATTCATCAATCTTTGAAAAGTTGATGGAGCATTTTTTAATCCAAATGGCATTCGAATAAATTCATAATGCTCAAATGGTGTTGAGAAGGCGGTTTTTCTTCTGTCTTCCTCTCTAACTGAGATTTGACGAAAACCTTTGGCTAAATCCAGGGTGGTGAAGTACTGTGATCTACCTAGTTTGTCTAAAATTGAATTTAAGTTTGGAATTGGAAATTTGTCATCCACGGTGAATTCGTTTAATTTTCTGTAGTCGATGACAATTCTATATTTCTTTTTCCCGGAATTGTCTGCTTTTTTCTCTACAATCAATAAAGGACTATTGTAGCGTGAATTGCTTTCTTTAATTATTTTCTGCTGTAGCATTTCTTCAATTTGACATTTTATCTCTTCTTCATGAATTTGAGGATATCTATAAATTTTGGAGTATAAAGGATTACAATTTGTTGTTATAATTTCATGCTGTACCTCATTGGTGCATGATAGTTTATCTCCTTCTTTAAAGAAAAGATCTTCGAAGTCATTAAGCAACTTTACTTGATGTTCTTCTTTATTCAAATGAGAAAAATTAAATTTATTTTTTAGATAATTTAGTTCAGTATGCTCCAAATTGCAAACATTCTCTATGTATTGAGAATAACTAGATTCTTCGAAATAAATTTTATTATTATTTAAAATTTCAACGTAGTTTTCCGCACAATAAATTTTTGCTTTTAAAGGTTTTAAGAAATTTTGGCCTATTATACCTGAAAATTTTTTGTTTGAAAAGTTCAATAATTTCCACTGAAGGGTGCCAAAGCATCCAAATTCTTTTGGAAATGGTGTGGTTACTACACTTTTTATTTGATTTACCCTGTTTAAAGTTTTGTATTTTATAGCATATTTCATTGTTATTTTGGGATAATTTTTCCGATAATATCCCTTCTTTTTAATATGCTTGTAGTTGATCCTGTATCTATAAGGCAACTAATTTTAGTTTTTCCTATCGTTATATTTATTATGGGGAGTTTTGTTCTTGAGGCGTTATTAAAAAATTTACTTCGTTTTCCTCGAGTAAACCTATTTCCATTGGTTCAGGTGTTAGTGTGGTATTATTGTTGTTAGCGCTTCTACGCGAAAATCTGGTATTATTGCTACTATTTCCTCTGCCGTAATTTTGTGTAAAATTGTGTGAATACTGTTCATTTTGTCGTGTATTAGTATTTTGTGTGTTTTGATAATTTTGGTTATACATATTGGTATTTGGTTTCATTCGTGTAACTGAGCTGTTCCTATTTGTGTTTTGATTAGTGTGAAGATATTGCGTTTTATTCATAGTAAAATTTTGTTTACTTAAGTTTTTTCTGTGTGTAATGTGTATAGTTCTAGTATCATCTAAAGCTTTAATTTTAGAATATTTATTTATAATATCATTAAGTTTTTTTTTTTTTCATTGGTATTGTTTTTTACGTGGCGGGTCCCAAGCCCAGCGCACAACCCTATGTAGGGAATGTTTCGCCTTCGAACGGATGTTCTTAGGCTACCCAGAGGATACTTGGTCAAAGACCGGAAGTAGTGAGCTGCTTGAGCCATGTGTAAAAGAATCGTTTCTGGCCACTCCCAAGTGAATGGCGATCAGAGATCTTTCCTCACTTGCGTGAACTTCTTACACATGACTCCATCCTCCAAGAGCAAAACGAAATATCTCCTGTCATCAAACAAACAGTCGTCGCACTCGGGACTTGGCTCTCACGTCACTGTTGACAGTCATAACTTTGAAGTTGTAGATAATTTCGTCTATTTAGGAACCAGCATTAACAGCACTAATAATGCCAGCCTGGAAATCCAACGCAGGATTGCTCTTGCCAACAGGTGCTACTTCGGACTGAGTAGGCAATTGAAAAGTAAAGTCCTCTCTCGACGAACAAAAACCAAACTCTATAAGTCGCTCATAATTCCCGTCCTGCTATATGGTGCAGAGGGTTGGGCGATGACAGCAACTGATGAGTCGACGTTACGAGTTTTCGAGAGAAAAATTCTGCGAAAGATTTATGGTCCTTTGCGCATTGGCCACGGCGAATATCGCATCCGATGGAACGATGAACTGTACGAGATATATGACGACATTGACATAGTTCAGCGAATTAAAAGACAGCGGCTACGCTGGCTAGGTCATGTTGTCCGGATGGATGAAAACACTCATAAGTACATCAATTTTTTCAATTAATAAGCTAACTAAGTCTCTGTCTACCCTATCTGGCTTATAAATATAAGGCTTATCCTCTTCAAATAAATAAATTTGATTTATCTCAAATTTAGCCTTTTGAAAATAATCAAATAGTTCTCTTAGATTACTAACTTTAATATTCCTGCATTTGTTAAAGATGTCGCAATATGTTGTCTTTGGTCTTCCTTGTTGTATTAGTTTAGTTTTAATTTCTTGCCATGTTGGGTTGTCGCCTAGTTCTTGTATGTGTCTTCCTGCATCTCCCAGGATTTTTTCGGTAGCTACTATTTTCATCGCCAGGTTCATTAATTGATTGTTGTTTTGTGGGCATAAGTTGATAATGGCTTCCACTGATTTTATAAATGCCATTATATTATGCCCCTCGTCCAAGCACCTCAGCTGTCTAAATTGTTGTAATAGCTCTTTCGTGCTTAATAATGATTGTGTCTGCATCTCGTTCTCGAATTGAAGCCTCATTTGGTTAATTACTTCCACTTGTTGCCTAATGACATTTGCCATTTGTTCCATTTGTTGTTGTTGATTGCTTTGTTTTTCCCTTTCGTCAAGGTTCCTGTTAGCGTCGAAGCGGCTCATGTTTTATTTTATCCGTGTATTGATTCCACAAATAATTTGTTTTTATATTTTCTCACAACTTTGAAACACTGCGTCTGCGTTTTTAATGTCAATTATTTTTATACTCTCGCAACAATGTTGCTAACGAGAGTATTATAGTTTTGTTCACATAACGGTTGTTTGTAAGTCCTAAAACTAAAAGAGTCAGATATAGGGTTATATATACCAAAGTGATCAGGGCGACGAGTAGAGTCGAAATCCGGATGTCTGTCTGTCCGTCCGTCCGTCTGTCCGTCCGTCCGTGCAAGCTGTAACTTGAGTAAAAATTGAGATATCATGATGAAACTTGGTACACGTATTCCTTGGCTCCATAAGAAGGTTAAGTTCGAAGATGGGCAAAATCGGCCTACTGCCACGCCCACAAAATGGCGGAAACCGAAAACCTATAAAGTATCATAACTAAGCCATAAATAAAGATATTAAAGTGAAAGTTGGCACAAAGGATCGCATTAGGGAGGGGCATATTTGGACGCAATTGTTTTGGAAAAGTGGGCGTGGCCCCGCCCCCTATTAAGTTTTTTGTACATATCTCGGAAACTACTATAGCTATGTCAACCAAAGTCTACAGAGTCGTTTGTTTCAGGTATTTCCATATACAGTTCAAAAATGGAAGAAATCGGATAATAACCACGCCCACCTCCCATACAAAGGTTATGTTCAAAATCACTAAAAGTGCGTTAACCGACTAATAAAAAACGTCAAAAACACTAAATTTTACGGAAGAAGTGGCAGAAGGAAGCTGCACTCAGTCTTTTTTTAAAAATTGAAAATGGGCGTGGCGCCGCCCACTTATGGTTCAAGAACCATACCTCAGGAGCTACTAGACCGATTTCAATGAAATTCAGTATATAATATTTTCTTAACACCCTGATGACATGTACGAAATATGGGTGAAATCGCTTCACAACCACGCCTTCTTCCAATATAAAGCTATTTTGAATTCCATCTGATGCCTTCTCTGTATAATACGAGTATAAACATTAGGAACCAATGATGATAGCGGAATAAAACTTTACAAAAATACGGTATTTGAAAAATATGTAAATGACGTATTATGAAATCTCGATTATCACTTTACCATGCGAGAGTATAAAATGTTCGGTGACACCCGAACTTAGCCCTTCCTTACTTGTTACGTTTTATTTTAATTTAATTTAATTTGATTTTATTTAAATTTCACTTTCGCGATAAGTAAACTTTTTATTGTATTTCTTAAGAAACACAACTCCGTGACTGCGCCAGAAATAAAATAAAGGTTTAATTAAAAAAACGGGCTTAAGCTGTTCCTTTATTCAAATGAATCTTAAGACTAATTTTACAATAGTTTCGTTTTTAAAATGAAACCTTCAATATTTTTAAAAATAAGCAAAGATAAACAAAATCAAAATCGGTGCATTGACATTTAAGTGGCAGAAGTACTTTTTTTAAGTGGTCGTACAAATAATTCAGTGCATTGACATTTACATATGTGGCTTAATTACCTTTTTTAAGTGGACATACAAATATTCCTACGTAATTGGATATTACTTTGACTTTTGCTTACGAAAGTAAAAGTAATAACGTTTCATGTAGTATTCATAAATTTAAGTTCGGTGACATGAAATTCAAGCCACAACGTTTAAATACAAATTGTTTACATTGCAAGTATCGTTGTTTAATTTTTATGAAGTATTTTACACAGTAATGTTGTTGGGTTGATTTAAATATTTTCTCATGATTTCGTCTACGTTGAAAGCTTTCATTACATATTGTTGTTTGTGGAACTATATATGTAACTCGTGCGCTTACCGACTGGATTCGGTAGAGGGTGTTCCTAGCTAACGAAAAAGCAAAAACTGGTGTATTTCGGTGGCACCAGGCCTTTTTGGAGAGACGGGAAGAGGTCGCTAATGAATGAGCATCATCCACTATAAATTTTTCTTCCTGGATAAACCGTCAACGCTAAGTTTTACGTGGAAGTCCTCAAGAGACTCAAACGAAGGGTCAATCGGGTCCGACAAGACATCGCATCCGATTAGGATTTGCACCACCACAACGCCCCGACTCACAATGCTTTTTCTTGTGAACAGCTATCCAACCAAGGCCAGTATCCCAATACTTTCGCAGCCGCCTTACAGTCCAGAAGTGGCGCACCCGCAGAATAAGCCTAAGCCCTGCTCATATAAGACGATTGTCGGATTCGTTGTAGCAGTGATGTAAATTAATGTCCAGGCATCTAAGCCCCTGATGCATCTTGCTGTTCTCTGATCACAACATCCTTTAGTAACTAGCTGGCGCCGTCGACTTCTTCTAAGCGGGCTTCGTTACCTGCTTTGTCGCCTTGGAATATTTTTATCCTAGCCTTGCGAATACCAAAGCTGATTTTTTTAAGCTTTCGATACATCCTCTATGGACTTTCTCTTATATGACCACTAGTATTGACTTTCTGGCCTTGTTGGGTTTCTCTTCCTTGATTAGCTGCCAGTTATCTATACCGTGTATGGACTTGTTTTGCAGCTTGATGTATTCGCTTTTCGCATGGTCACTCTAAAGAGGACATCCAAATGCGAGAAGGAGACTTGAGATATTACAGGTATACGCCAAAAATTGAGGCCCTCAAATTGTAGCTAATTTGAGCTAGATTTTAAAAAATTCAAGGAGGCCTAAAGGAGTCACACTCCGGATAGGAGCCCGCCGAATTTTCGTGTACAAAGTTTCAATCTATGTTCGGCAACCTGAAGTCGATCTCCACTCATCTTATCTCTATGGTATTCGGAGTCCCGTCTATGAGAGCCACCTGCCAGCTGTAATACCTCGCTGCTGCTGCTGCACTATTCTACTCTGTTAATTCTTTGTGGTTTTTGGGAAAAGTTCCCGTCGGTGGATTTTGCACGGTTTTCTTTTTGTGAATCGCTTTGCCATTTGGTTTCGACAGGAGATTCTGATTGTTTACTTTCCAGGAAACTTTACTTTAGTTTTATTACTCTACTATCAGCTTTTGGCGCTTTATCAAAGATTGTCACCTGATTACATCGCTTTTCCCTTTCTTTCGCAGATTTAATTCTCTGGCAACCAGTGTACGTTGGTTGATTCCCATGACTTCTTTCGAGGTGGAGGGGCGAGATTTTTTCCTCGGAACCATGGCTTAGGGTGATGTTGATGCGTTCTCTCACTTTCAAAATAGGAGATAGGTCCAAACCAAAAGTTCATTCGTCCGTATCCTTTTTGTGGGAATTAATTTCTAAATATTTTTGATAAATCAGAGTCTTTAAAGCATAACTGAGATATAGTAAGAATATTATGGTGGGTCAAAATATACTATAGAATGTTCTTCGCCATACAGTTATCTTTAAGTTTTCTTATAATTTTCCTTCCTATTATCGGATAGAAAGACTTATATCTCGCTTCCAACTATTTGATAATATTTCGGTTCGTAGATTTCGTAGGAAATTAAATGCTTTCCAAAAAATCGGAAAACTCTAATTTTTTTTAGGAGATTGGCTGCTGTTCAAATATTGTCACTGATAGTTAAAAAGGAAATTTACGTATATTGTAAATCTGTATATGTACATTGGTGTTTGATGATGAATATCTCGTAAATGCTTTATTTAATCGGAAAGTTGTCTGATACCAATTTGTATAGCTTTAAATTTCCTCCAATACTACGAGCTTTGCAATTTACAGTGGCTATTGAATTGCATTTTTTTCAAGTAGTTGGAAGCGGGATATGAACCCTTCTATCCGATAATAGGAGGGAAAAAAAGATAACTGGAAGGCGAAGACCTTCCCGGTACAATTAAGAGTTCATGCTTGAAGATACTATCCTAGAAGTGTCCAATTTTTAGAGTATCAAAGAAAAAAGAACATTCGTTTTTTTTTGGACTCAACCTAATAGGTATATACATAATAATAATAATCGTATTGATCTAGATATTGATGTTAGTTACAATAACGATCTACAAGTATACAAGCGAAATATAACGGACTGGCAAACAGATATTGCGGAATTAAGTCATCTCGTCGTTAGGACAGTAAGGACTTTTCCTTACTTGTTTTAGAGTGACGAGTTTGATTACATTTCGAATTACATGAAACATTTTTTGTCACAGTTCGCTTGGACATATGTATATATGGTAAAAACAACTGTGAACCAAATGAGTTGGGATTAGTAAACATAAATATAAATAAACTTAATGAAAGAATCTAATACAATAATAAAAAAAATATTGCTTGATATTAAATATGATTTGAACTATGTATTAATATTACGCAGGATATTGAATTTTTTGACCTGGAAGACTTCAAATATAATGGTGTTAACATTACGGCCTTTCGCTTAGTTGACGTGGAAAGCCAGCGCTATAAGGAAGTTATCGAACAAATGAAAAAATTACCTCATAGCGGATTGGACTACATAAATGAAAAGCCATATATACAGGTATGAAACTTTAAAACAATCGGAATTTGATGTTTGATATACAGGGCCTTTCGAAAAATGTAAGGCAATACAAATTTTACTATATGTTCAAGAAAGCATGTCTACATTGTTTCAGTAATATACGGTTGATTGCAGCATTCAAAACTAATAGGGACTTACATATGTAAAGTTATTTATACAACTATATCCACATTAACGGATTTTTGAATGGCCTCTGTTCACCCATACTTCCGTCTGTAGGAAAGAGCCATTACTTAAGTATAAATTGCGATATCGTGATTAACGTGTTCAGAACAATTTAAGGTTGGTATTGCAAATAGGTGGTTGCAACCCCACATAAAAATGTCAGAAATAATATATTACACCAGAAATAAAGCCAGCTTGAATGAGAAAAAAAATATCGGAATCAAACTGTGTTAAGTTGATAGTGCGTTTAAGATTTTGCATCACTAATTTAAAACCGGTCGAAATCGAATCGCCTTATGCCGAATTTTATATGAAAAAATGTTAAATTTTTATGGTATTTTAATGAAAATTAGTTGCATATTTACGCATAATAACGAGGTCTGGCGCTAAAAGTATATTAATCACCCGCTGTCTTTAAAATTGTTGGAATTGGTTCATACGTTCAAATAACATTCATGCAACGAATAAGGTATTTTCCGCCCCTTTGATTGGCATAGAATCAGTTAAATAGTACGTTAGTTCGATTTCTATCCGCGCATATACACACTCTATTAAATTTCCGTCCTTGCTAACAATAACTTGAGTAGAAGTTAAGATATCTTATTAAAACTTTCTTAGTGTTCATTGCGATTCTGTAAGTGTTGCAGTTGACGAAGTAGGCCTCACGCTCACAAGATGGTACAGATTTTGTCCGGAAAGTAATAGGACTGATGTTCTTCCGCCGCGACTGTATTTCGGAGCTTGCGAGCACCGACTGGATTCGGTAAAGGGCTTTCTTAGCTAACGAACGAGTAGTTGTTTCTGAGCACCTGGAGAGTCAGGACAAAGATTTTCGCGTGACGTGTTTCTGTGAGTGGTGCAAGCCGGAAATGCAGCGCTCGTTAGAGCAGAGGTACGCGATTAAATTCTGTGTGAACCCCGTTAAATCAGCAACAGAGACGTTTGATTTGATCAAGCAGCCTTACCAAGATGTTGCTTTAGCAAAAATTGATGTGTTTCGGTGGCACCAGGAGTTTTTGGAGGACCGGGAAGAGGTCGCTGCTGAAGACCATGCGGAAGAGCGAAACACCGACAAAGTGACTCGTGTGCGCAAAGTTTTGAACTCAGACCGTCGACTAAGTATTCGTTTAATTGTCAAGATGTCAAATTTATCAAAATCTGTGATGAAAGGCAAGTATTTTGAGACGACAGAGGGGTTCCAAGAAGCATGCAAATCGACTCTCAAGGCTATTCCGGCCCTACGGAGCATTCCATTCGCAATACCAGCGCCCATAGTATTCGATAGAATAGACTATGATGCGCAGAGAGTGTACATGAAGACCGTGGAGAGTCGATTCGGCGCCGTTCGCAGCAACTCCGACTAACGTATGTCTTGTTCAGCGATGAGGCGCATTTATGGCTCAATGGGTGTGTAAACAAGTAAAATTACTGCATTTGGACGAAAAAGCAACCTGAAGAGATTCCAAACCTGACTTATCATCACAAAAAAAAGCGTTTTGGTGTGGTTTGCAGGCCGATGAAATAATCGGAAACCTAGAAATCCAGTATAAAATAATATCTCGCTGACTCTATACACATATTTTAATCCCCCACCCCACATCACTTGATAATAAAAATTCTAGTGATATCGGCAATATTGTCAATACCGATCATTGGAAAAGTGGTAGTCAGTATATCACATGACAGTCAGAATAATTGGAAATTTGTGAGTGGTCTACAATACAATCGCTACCGATCGCTAGAAGCGTGATAACCAAAGTACCTCGTGATTATCAAATCGCAGATATTCGACAATACCGTCGCTACTAACCGTTTGAAAAGTGATAATCAAATCAGCATTTGTGAATCAAAATATGCTTCACATATGAGGTACCCTCCAAAGTAAACAGGACTTTAAAAAAATAGAACAAATGGTTTTTTCGGCAATATCAGTTTTTTTTATTCAAAATAGTCTCCTTCTGCTTCAATGCAGCTTTTTGCATGGTCCAAAAGCATGTCGAACGAGTGTTTTAGCTCGTTGGCCGGTATGGCCGCCAGTATACCGGTGCAAGCCTTATGAAAGGCCTCTACGTCTGCATAACATTTTCCTTTCATGGGCAAATGCATTTTTCCGAAAAGGAAGAAGTCGCACGGTGCCACATCAGGTGAATACGGGAGGTTAATGGTTAAGATGTGATTTTCAAATAATCGGTCACAAGCGTCGAATCGAATGTTGGATTGTGATCAATTTTTGGTCGTCAGTCAATTTGTGCAGAAAAAACCGTGCACACACCTTTCGTAAGCCCAAATATTCGGACAAAATGCGATAAGTCGATGTTTTGGAAATGTTCAGTTTAATTTCCATGAATTTCAATGATGATATCGGCTGTTTTTTGATGAATTCACGCACAGTTTCAATGGAATTTCTGGTGATCACGGATTTTATTGGCCCACATGTTGATCGTCATTTAGTTATTTCAAAACATTGAAACCACTCGTGCACTCTGCTACGGGATAGGCAATCATCGCCATAAACTTTTTTCATCAATTGAAACTTTTCGGTTAAAGTTTTACCAATTTTAAAACAAAATTTAATGTTGACTCTTTGTTCGAAGCTCATTTTCGCACCGATAACACAAACATACTGACACTTAAAACGCAATAACTTCACTTTCAATCAATGAAATGTCATGAAATTCTCACAGGGCAATCGACAAAAATAGCAGATTCTAACGCACTAGTCGAAATATAGATGGCGCTAGATTCAAAAAGTTTCCTTTTTACTTTGGAAGGCACCTTGTACTTAGTCATAAATTCTGTTACAAACTCAAGATGTTATAACAATGGAACAATAATACACTATTCAATAAAGTTAATTTTATTTAATAATGCACATTGAATATTTCGGTGCCTAACTTTGTAAGAAGCACACACCACTGTATTTAAGTGTTTTATGAGTTACTTACTCTCGCGTTTGATGTTATTAGTGTATATGCATTATTTTAGTCAATAGGTAGTAAGAGATAATTTATTTTTAACTCAAGTTCTGGTTACAATATATGTTAAAATTAATTAAATTGTGAAATACGTGCTCGATCGATGTGGACCGCAGTGATGTCGAAATAGTTACGTAAAGCGTTTGAACGCGATATCGAAAAAAAGGCATAAACTTATGAGGTGATGTGGCGCTTATGCCCGCAGACGAAAACAAATGTATAAGCTACATGTGTGTAACGATTTGATGATGCGAACCGTTTTGTTGAGTGGGTTGCTGTACAGGTGTGTTGAGTTGTGTTGTGCTGTCATCGGCTGTGGTGTATCGAGCTTTGTTTTTTAGGGTACGCTTTTTTTCAGGTAGAGTGGGTGAGGCTTAACTAATGTTACATGTATATGACCTTGAATGTATTTCTGCGGGAATTTTTGTTTGAAATAAGTATGTTCATTGTGCATAAGGAGATCATGTTGAAGTACGCTTCATATGAATTTTTTGACTTCACGACTTGCATTATGTTAAATTTTTTTTATGTTATTTTGTTTGTAGTTATTGCCAATTTCTTTGAGGTCAGCTTATTAAGGATTGCGACTCCACGCCTGGCTCAGGTATGGCCAGATTGTCTGAATTGAGAAAGGCTTCGATTCTTGTTTTGGTGCATCACAGTATCGCATTGGGAATATGGTGATCCATTAACTATGTTTATACACATGAATATTATTGGATAATATTGTATGATATGAGTCGATTTTCTCACTTTTTGGACAATTTATTATTTATTAATTTATTATTATTTATTTATCTTGCGTATGCAAGAATTTTTTCAGGAACTGTTTTTTTTTGTCATTATTGGCGAAAGCCATCCTGCGGCGTCGAAAAATTACATATATTTGTGGTTTGATGTGAGGTTATCAGAGGGCATCTGAGCCAAACTATTAACCGGGCGCGAAACCCAAACGCAAAATAGAAATAAAAACATATTAAGCGGTCATTTTCGATTACACACTATATAAAAATAAGTTGGCTTATTGTCTGTTCGCTATAGCTGACTGAGCCGTTGCATGAAATGAAAAATGGTCTGAAACACTTTGAAGGGAATCCAATGAAGATGGTTTGTAGAAAAAGAAATTCAGAAAATGTTCATTATTAACTGTCTTATGAGCGTAAATTCAAAAAAACAGTGACAGTTATTTAACATTTAGCTAAGCTGCAATACACTGGTAAGGGCGAGTAAATTCTGAATGGTTCGAGCAAAATGTAAGTGAAAAATGTATGTACAGATTTGGCACTTCATACGAATTTCCTGTTACATTTGTGATAAATGTGCGGATAATTATATAGTTTACGTTCAATATGACGCGCACTGAACATACGAATTAGATGTGGCGATTTCACAAAAATGAAGCTCAACAAACCCCTAAAATGTTGTAAAATGGGGTTGAGGCTCCTATGAAGCAAAACATTTTATTACCAAATTGTACAATTGAAAAATGGAGTAGAGAAATAATTTGCCTCCGTCAACATTAATTTTTAAAGTTTTGAATTTTGTTAGAAATAAACAAGATAATTAAAAAATTACACAGTTTAATAAGAAATCCAAAAGTTTACTTAACTTTAGTTGAGTTATTCATTTGTGAAATGTACCAAATATAGCCCGAAAAAATTTTGCAAATAAAAGTTCAAATGGTTTTTTATTATCAATTTTAATTTAAACACATTTACCTATAGAACGGAATATTGTCATGTGAAGTAAATGCATATTAAACAAATTTATCTATTTCTATGCTTGATTGGATTTTTTCTTGAAAATAAAATTATTATTGTTTTATGTGGATTTAAATTTTTATTCGCCGTGTTCAATTTAAAATTTGCAGATTTTGATTTGTAAACGTAATAATATTGGAAGACGTTCGCGTGCTGTTTCACAGTTAGGAAAGCACATGAAAATGTTGTGCAGCATTTGCACAGAAATATAGTTGATCGGCAACAAAACAGAGCACGTTTTATAGCTGGCTAGATGAGTTAGCGCTCCCCCCTCAACACACGTCCTTGGACGATAACACACTACACCAACTCGATCCACACATGAAGACATCACACACGAATACATCACACATGAAAACAACACACATGACAACATCATACAGTTATTAAGTTATACAGCGTATTCGGCCCTTTTTTTCGATTACCGCTCGAAGCGACAATATTTTTCTCCGTCGGTCCGTAAGAGTGAAGCGAGTGCTGACAACAACGTGTTTATTTACAAAGAGATTCGAATGATTTTTACTAAAATACATCAAAGTGGCTGTTTTACAAATGAAATAAATCAAAGATGCTTATTAAATATATTCAAAGTGGTTTTTACTAAACAAATAAGTGGGTTTTACTAATTAAAATCAAAGTGTCTAACTGAAGTCAGTGGAGAGCTCATTGAAATAAATTTAAACGTATTCTATTGAAACAATCAAAAGTGCAGTGAATAGTAAAGAATCCCGGGTGTGATATCCAACCGCAGCAAGTGTCGTGGAAGCAAAATAAGTGAGTAAACATATGGTCCTTCGAGCTAAGTGACAGGCACTATGGATTTTTAAAAAATAAAATTGTGCGGTCAAATAACCAAAAGCAAAAATAAACAAAATGTAAATATATACGTACATATGTATGTGGTGCCCAAACAAGTGCTGTGGAGTGGTGAAATAAAAATACATATATGGACACACATACAAGAATCAATAAAATAAGGCAGAGCTAAATATACTTAATCACAAACAAAAACAGGTAAAATTCTACAAAACAGAAATGATACAAATATAAAATAAACAAGTAAGGAAGGGCTAAGTTCGTTAAAGTTAAAGTGATAATAATTTACATATTTTTTTATTTTGCTGTAAAATTAATTAGATTAGATCAATTTGTGTACTTTGAGCATTGAATTGTATTTTTATACTCTCGCAACAATGTTGCTAACGAGAGTATTATAGTTTTGTTCACATAACGGTTGTTTGTAAGTCCTAAAACTAAAAGAGTCAGATATAGGGTTATATATACCAAAGTGATCAGGGCGACGAGTAGAGTCGAAATCCGGATGTCTGTCTGTCCGTCCGTCCGTCTATCCGTCCGTCTGTCCGTCCGTCTGTCCGTCCGTCCGTCCGTGCAAGCTGTAACTTGAGTAAAAATTGAGATATCATGATGAAACTTGGTACACGTATTTCTTGGCTCCATAAGAAGGTTAAGTTCGAAGGTGGGCAAAATCGGCCCACTGCCACGCCCACAAAATGGCGGAAACCGAAAACCTATAAAGTGTCATAACTAAGCCATAAATAAAGATATTAAAGTAAAATTTGGCACAAAGGATCGCATTAGGGAGAGGCATATTTGGAGGTAGTTTTTTTAGAAAAGTGGGCGTGGCTCCGCCTCCTACTAAGTTTTTTATTCATATCTCAGAAACTACTATAGCCATGTCAACCAAACTGTATATAGTCGTTTCCTTCAGGCATTTCCATATACAGTTCAAAAATGGAATAAATCGGATAATAACCACGCCCACCTCCCATACAAAGGTTATGTTGAAAATCACTAAAAGTGCGTTAACCGACTAACAAAAAACGCCAGAAACACTAAATTTTACGGAAGAAGTGGCAGAAGGAAGCTGCACCCAGGCTTTTTTTAAAAATTGAAAATGGGCGTGACGCCGCTCACTTATGGACCAAGAACCATATCTCGGAGCTACTAGACGATTTCAATGCAGATTCGGTATATAATATTTTCTTAACACCCTGATGACATGTACGAAATATGGGTGAAATCGGTTCGCAACCACGCCTTCTTCCAATATAAAGCTATTTTGAATTCCATCTGATGCCTTCTCTGTATAATACGAGTATAAACATTAGGAACCAATGATGATAGCGGAATAAAACTTTACAAAAATACGGTATTTGAAAAATATGTAAATGACGTATTATGAAATCTCGATTATCACTTTACCATGCGAGAGTATAAAATGTTCGGTGACACCCGAACTTAGCCCTTCCTTACTTGTTTTATTTTCTAATGTATATATGTATTATACAGAGAAGGTCTCAGATGGAATTCAAAATAGCGTTGTATTGGAAGAAGGCGTGGTTGTAAACCGATTTCACCCATATTTCGTAAAAGTCATTAGGGTGTTAAGAAAATATTATGTACCGAATTTCATTGAAATCGGTGGAGTAGTTCCCGAGATATGGTTTTTGGTCCATAAGTGGGCGGCGCCACGCCCATTTTCAATTTAGAAAAAAGCCTGGGTGCAGCTTCCTTCTGCCATTTCTTCCGTAAAATTTGTTGTTTCTGACGGTTTTTGTTAGTCGGTTAACGCACTTTTAGTGATTTTCAACATAACCTTTGTATGGGAGGTGGGCGTGGTTATTATCCGATTTATTCCATTTTTGAACTGTATATGGAAATGCCTGAAGGAAACGACTATATACAGTTTGGTTGACATGGCTATAGTAGTTTCTGAGATATGAATAAAAAAAACTTAGTGATAGGCGGAGCCACGCCCACTTTCTAAAAAAAAACTACCTCCAAATATGCCTCTCCCTAATGCGATCCTTGCTGCCAAATTTTACTTTTAATATCTTTATTTATGGCTTAGTTATGACACTTATATATTTTCGGTTTCCCGCCATTTTGTGGGCGTGGCAGTGGGCCGATTTTGCCCACCTTCGAACTTAACCTTCTTATGGAGCCAAGAAATACGTGTACCAAGTTTCATCATGATATCTCAATTTTACTCATGTTACAGCTTGTACGCGGCAGACGACGGACGGACGGACAGACAGACATCCGAGTTTCAACTCTACTCGTCACCCTGATCACTTTGGTATATATAACCCTATATCTGACTCTTTTAGTTTTAGGACTTACAAACAACCGTTATGTGAACAAAACTATAATACTCTCTTTAGCAACTTTGTTGCGAGAGTATAAAAAGAAAACGGTGTAAAATAGTAACAGCTATAAAAAAAGAGAACGGGCGTGAAATAAATACAAAGCTAAATAATATATAGCGGGCGCGCATCACAACAAAATATACATACAGTGAGTCACAGTCAAAAGTATCCACTTGGGTTTTTTATATTGAAAATGCGATTGTTGATAGTTAATTATTAATTTCAATTTGATTGTTTTTTTATTTGAACATTAACATCTTAACTTGAAATTAATAAAATAAAATTAACGATATTTATGTAAATTCAAAATAAAAAAATAATAATTGTAAAACAAAATCAATTTCTACCTCACAGTGAAAAGTATCCACGATAAAATTTTTATTGAAAATAGGATTTTTGTAGGTGGTTAATACTTGGTATGATATCCTTTATTGTCCTTTACTGCTTTGAGCCTTTTTGGAATAGATTTAACCAAATTTTCAGTGTAAGAAGATTGAATTTTTTCCCATTCTTCTTGCAAAGCCTTTTTCAGAGTTAGTATGCTTGAGATGTTATGATTTCTAATATTTTTCTCCAAAATACTCCATAAATTTTCAATAGGATTCCAATCCGGGGATTGGGGAGGCGTTTGAATCACTTTTGGACAGTTATAAAGCATCCATTCTCGAACAATGTGGGATTTGTGTTTGGGGTCATTATCTTGATAAAATTGGAATGTTGCCCCCAACCTCAATTTTTTGGCACTACTCTGCAAATTATCTTTCAGAATGTTTAAATAATACATCTTATCCATGAGTCCTTCGATAAAAACTAGATTTCCTACGCCGGCAGCACTCATACAACCCCATACCATTACAGAGCCTCCTCCGTGTTTTACGGTTGGAATTGTGTGTTTAGGATCCAAGGCCTTATTCGCCCTACGCCATACCTTACTTGGTCCATCCGACCCAAACATGTTAAACTTGCTTTCATCGGCAAAAATAACTGACTTCCAGAATTCAAAATCCTTTTTTTCATGTTCCTGAACGAACTCCAATCGAATTTGGCGGTTTTTGGGATTGATTAATGGCTTTTTTAGTGCAACTCTACCATGAAGACCATTCTTACGCAAGATTCTCCGAACGGTTTCTGGGTTACACTTTTTGTTTAGATATTTCTCCGCGATTTCAGCAAGTTTAGGTGCACTAAGCTTCGGATTATCGGCCACCTGTCGAAGCAACCACTTTTCATCTCTTTCAGTGAAAATTTTTTTCTCGCTGGTTTTCGGCTTGTTGCAGATACGATTCTCCGTTTTGTGCCTCCATATAATTTTTTGGACAGCAGACTTAGTAATATTGAGTATTTCTGCAATTTTCCGTTGCGATTTTCCTAGTTCAGCATGATGAATGACTAATTTTCTTTCGACAATCGTTGTGTGGCGTCCCATGGTCTTAATTCCTCAAAAGTGCACTCCAAATGGACAAACTTATGCGTAAAGTGTAAGAAAATAACTGATCAAATATTTTGCTTGTTATTTCATGAGAGAAATAACTGTTAACAGTTATACAGTTATAAGTATTGCCAGTGGATACTTTTCACTGTGAGGTTGAAATTGCTTTTGTTTTACAATTATTATTTTTTTATATAGAATTTACATAAATATCGTTAATTTTATTTTATTAATTTTAAGTTAAGATGTTAATGTTCAAACATAAAAAACAATAAAATTTAATTTAATAATTAACTATCAACAATCGCATTTTCAATATAAAAAACCCAAGTGGATACTTTTGACTGTGACTCACTGCATGTAACTGGAAAGAGCGGGCGCGAACTAACCAAAGAACAAAATAAAAACAACCACACCAAATCAGCACCACCACAGCAAGGATTAGGAAGAAGAGCCGAAGCAAACGCAGAACACTAACAACACATAACACATTGTCCCCAAAAATCCCCTGGAGGAAAATAAAGTGAGTCGTATCGATTCCTTTCAATATTTCTTTGCTTATTTATTCATATGCATGTATATTTAATAACTTCATTTTTGCGGTTTTTATAAAAGATGCGTTAAGAAAAAAAAATCCGTTGCCAAACTGTTTTTAGTAAAACCGAAATACCGCTAGAAACAAAACAGTTTGGTTATACATGTAATTAATTATGGATCGCCAATAAATGCTTAACGTTTTCTTGAAAAACACAAAAAATAAATATCCACAAGACAAAAAAATCTTAAGCATTTACTTGCGCTCTAATTTCCAGCAATACCCTCTTATACTTTGAATATATCTCGAACGTTCGACGAGTCACTCGCGGACGATGCGTCGATCGTTGAGAATATGAA